>NW_028185038.1:16263503-16323538 GCF_003343005.1 Rhea americana | reverse complement strand
GGATGGAGCATCTGCCCTATGAGGAGAGGAATGGCTGCGAGAGCTGGGCCTCTTTAGCCTGGGGAAGAGAAGACTGAGGAGGGATAAGTACGTGAAGGGAGGGTGTCAAGGGGATGGGGACAAASTCTTTTCAGTTGTCCCATGTGACAGGACAAGAGACAATGYGCAGAAATTGAAGCACAGGAAGTTCTGCCTGACTGTGAGGGGGAATTTCYTCMCTGTGAGAGTGACGGAGCACTGGCCCAGGTTGCCCACACAAGTTGTGGAGTCTCCTTCTCTGGAGATATTATTCAAGGCCCACCTGGACGCAACCATGTCTAAGATGCTCTAGGTGACCCTGTTTGAACAGGGGGGTTGGACTAGAYGATCTCCAGGGTCCSTTGCAACCTTATGGATTCTATGATTCTATTAGAAGTTTAGTGATACAAAGCATAATGATGATTACCACTTCTAACCTTGACTAGCAGACATGCAAGTGTTTGTGCCAAACGATGCCACTGTATGTCCCATAAACAGATATCAGAAATTTCAGTCTGCTGTGGCAGGTCTTCCTGGAGTAAGTGCTTTTGAATACTTTCATTATTATCGTCTCATAGTGATCTCTAAACATCTAAGCCCTCCTGAGCAAAAGGTGTAGTTTGAGAGCCACATACAGGATGGTGACTCACTCTGGTCCTGTCATGCTAAAGCTGTTTCTCTGAACAGATGAAGATGACCGCTCTTGTAAAAAGATGCTGGATATTTGATAATTCTTACCTTCACCAGAATTTCCTTTGCGTCCTTGTCAAGCCAGCGAGGGTAGAATGGGTTATCCATGCGGATAGACTGGAAAAGCTCCTCTTCATCTTGGCCATGGAAAGGAGATTGTCCAATAAGCATCTCATACAGGAGGACACCAAAGGACCACCAGTCAACGGAGGAGTTGTATTTCTGCCCCAGCAAAATCTGCCCAAAGAGAGGAGTGAGAGACGCAAAATGTCTGATGTGAGTATTTCCACTTCAGAAGGGTGGCCAGGCTGACCCTCCAACAGCTGCTTTGCAAGGAAAGTGATAGCAAAGGTGCTTTTCCCTGTCTGAAAGGTGAACCAGAGCAGAGCATCACTGTACTGGCTCTTGAGTCAACCTGCCCACAGCCAGTGGTGCAGATGTTGTGGTCCAGGGAGCTCCAAATCACAGCCCTACCTGGGTGCCAAAAGAGTCCTAAGGACTACAGATAACAGGCTGTATGTTTTGCTAGTTACTCTTAAGTAAACTTAAAAAAATCCTTGGCTACCAAAAAAGTGATGAAAGTCTTCTTTTGCCTGCTCTCTAAATTACACCACCAGATCAAATCAGGCTTGTGAATTCCACTGTTGAAAGAGAAGCCAGATGCCTAGGTAGCATCTGTGGACTGATTTAACTCAAAAAAGTTGTATTTCAAAACCCCAAGTTTGGCAGTGTGAGAGTGCATTAGGAGTGTCAGTCAGTGAAAATGTTGTGCTTCTCTTCTGCCCCAGAAAAAAAACCTGCCCAAGGAAAAAAAAGAGAAAACAACTGCTGATATGTTCTCTCAAGATAATCTCAAAAGCTGTTTTCCTCCCACTACCAAGCTGAGTTTCCATTGCATCCATATTATACCAGGCAAAATGCTTGTTTGTGTTGTAGGAAACAGAGGATACACCTAATTTTCATTTTTCCCTGACAGTAAATCCAGTGCTGAAGGTTTGGAACAGTTTGAACAAGCTAGCAGCTGCTTTACAATGTACCCTTGAGCTCTTTTCCAGGGTCATATATCATTATTCTGGATGCCCTGCTTGCTTGACTACTCTAAAATGTTCCCACTGAAGCTTTCTGTGCAACAAATGACAAGATCCAACAGAGCTGGAGCCATAATGAGATTCCTGAGTACTGGTAAGTATCTCAAGTTAAGGATTTAGGGAAATTTCTGTTCATTTTTTCATTTTTGTGCAACGTGATAAAAGAAATGGCAGCAAAAATGGCCAGACGGACTCCATCAATCCCTATCTGGACAAAATCTGCATTGTGCAACATCTACAATTTTGTTTTTGAGAGAATCTGATAGCATAGTCTTCTGTGATGGAGTGACTGGCTGGGGAGATGAGGGGAGAGCAGTGGACGTTGTGTACCTTGACTTCAGCAAGACTTTTGACACTGTCTCCCATAACATCCTCCTAGAGAAGATCAGGAAGTGTGTGTTAGACGAGTGGACAGTGAGGTGGATTGAGAACCAGCTGAAAGGCAGAGGTCATCATCAGTGTTGTTGGGTCCAGTTGGAGGCCTGTGGCTAGAGGAGTCCCCCAGGGCTCAGTACTGGGTCCCATCCTGTTCAACTTCTTCATCAAGGACCTGGATGATAGTCTCCTTCTCTGCAGATATTCAAGGCCCACCTGGTTGCAATCCTGTCTAACATACTCTAGGTGACACTGCTTGAGCAGGGAGGTTGGACTAGATGATCTCCAGAGGTCCCTTCCAACCTTACCAATTCTATGATTCTATGACGAAGGGACAGAGTGCCTCCTCAGCAAGTTTGCTGATGATACCAAGCTGGGAGGAGTGGCTGACACACCTGAGGGCTGTGCTGCCATTCAGAGAGACCTGGACAGGCTGGAGAGCTGGGTGGAGAGGAACCTCCTGAGGTTCAACAAGGGCAAGTGCAGGGTCCTGCACCTAGGGAAAACTAACCCTAGGCACCAGTACAAGGTGGGGGCTGACCTTGTGGAGAGCAGCTCTGCAGAGAAGAACCTGAGAGTGCTGGTACATGACAAGTTGACCATGAGGCAGCAATGTGCCCTTGTGGCCAGGAAGACCAATAGTCTCCTGGAGTGCATTAGGAAGAGTGTTGCCAGCAGGTTGAGGGAGGCCTCATTGTGTCCATTTCTGGGCTCCCCAGGACAAGAGAGACATGGAGCTGCTGRAGAGAGTCCAGCGTAGGGCTACAAAGATGATCAGAGGGCTGGAGCACCTGCCCTATGAGGAACGGCTGCGAGAGCTGGGCCTGTTTAGCCTGGGGAAGAGAAGACTGAGGGGGAATCTGATCAATGTGTGCAAGTGCCTGAAGGGAGGGTGTCAAGGGGACGGGGACAAACTTTTTTCAGTTGTCCCATGTGACAGGACAAGAGGCAATGGGCAGAAACTGAACTACAGGAAGTTCGACCTGAACGTGAGGGGGAATTTCTTCCCTGTGAGAGTGACGGAGCACTGGACCAGGCTGCCCAGAGAGGTTGTGGAGTCTCCTTCTCTGGAGATCTTCAAGGCCTGCCTGGATGCAACCCTGTCTACCATGCTCTAGGTGACACTGTTTGAGCAGGGGAGTTGGATTAGATGATCTCCAAAGGTCCCTTCCAACATTATCGATTCTATGATCTTGAGAAATCAACGTGGTCAAACTGCGTTTGCTTATAAGTAACATCCTCAGTGCTTCAAACATCTTTGTAAAAATGCAACCCTACTGCAATCCAAACCATAAGGTATTTCATTTCTAATCCTCTCTACTACTTCAGATGTGTTTTTGCTTCACACAGAACAAGACATCTGAGAATCCTGAAATGATAATTCAGTCCTCCTTGGTACCCCAATTCCTTATTCCAATAGGGCTCAATTTCGGCAGAACTGTGAAAGCCCACCATGCATTAGCCAGTATAATACACGATAAACTGCGTTCCAAGCAGCAAGACAGAACTTGAGCTTAATAATCACCATTTGTACTTTTACAAGCTATTCCCTAAGGTAAATGAGACTCTATAAATCACATTTAAGAGGAACAGAACAGGATGGGGCAAGGGAATAATTTCACTCCACTATCCATAGTAAAGAAAACTTTCTGCTATTGTAAACCATTTGATCACATGGAAGAAAATGAGTTTGTGGTTGAGAAGCTGAGAAGAGAATATGGGTCTGACAACTTTCCAGTGATATAGATATAATCAGTTAAATTCTTTTTTTTTTTTTTTTTTTTTTTTTTTTGCCTAGAGTAACTGAAACTTAGCTAAAAAACGTGGCTCCTCTCACGGGACCTTAGAAACATCTTTTATTCTTCAAGAAAGAGCATCATTTCTTCTTTGAAAACCACCTAAGCAATAAAACAGAGCAAAATTATCCCTCTTCTTTCATTTCCCTCTTTAGAGCTACAGATGCTGTGATCCAGCAGTGAGGTCTAGTGTGAACATCCTATGGGAACAATATAGCAAAGGTATGCATGACAGTTTCCAGGATTTGTGAGGCGAACAGTGAGGGTCCAACCTTCTGTAGACCTTCTGAAGACATATCTCTCGTTCAGGACAACAGGATGGAAGAAGAGTTCAAATATCAGAACTGATACGGAGAGTACTTGGAGATCAACCTCAGTCAATCTATTGGGTTGTGCCTTTTGGTGTCAGCTGGAAAGTGAAGGCTACAGCTGCATGTGACAGCTGGGCAGCATTGTGACCATCTCCCTGGTATTTTTCCCTTCTAAAAATGTAGTCCGATATCAACTTCTCAACCTTCCTTTTGGAGGGAGGGAGAGAAAGTTCATCTCATCTGCTTTTAGATATCTGCTATGGAAATACATCTTAACCATCATTAGATTCTTTTCTAGTAAAAGAAGAGAATTAGGCCAATGCAGTTAAACATCTGTCTGCTATAAAATAAAAATACCTATTTATCTCCTTCAGCTACCAAGGAACCTAGACCACAAGTTCATACCTACGTGTCTATATTGCAGATGTCTAAAGGCAAGTGTGACAGCTGCGATCTCTAGCGCCCTTATCAGAATTTTGGGGCTGGAGAAGTGAATAGTTAAACTTAAGCCATGATATTTGCTCTTGAGGCCATAGCCTGGTTGCAGCATGATCCCCTATGTTACAGTTACTGGGCATATATCAATAACAAACAATGGAGATGGTTTAATACCACTGAAAACACCTATCCAGATTAGTGCATATGAAACTGCTGAGAACTGAAGAATTATGATATAGAGATGTGATTTTTCACTCCTGGCTCTGAAGTACCATAGACATAGGTGAGTCATTTCTTGACTGTTTTGCTTCATACCTAGTCTGCATTGCTTGTAAATGCTTTAGGATTGTCACCTGGGCAAGTTGATCTTATATCTTATCACCTAAAACTTACATGTCTCTTCAGCTAGTTATCTAGGGTGTCTCTATAGTTAATGGAGGAAGAAGGGCCATATAAAGGGTAACTTAACCCACTTACACACCAAAGGTAGGATGGGATGACTTGTCTTCTGAAGATGCTTGTCTTCCTACAAGACTAAGGTTTCATCTGATGCTTCATTTTCAGATGGCTCACATTAGGTTAGAAGAATCCTCCTCTGGTATATGTGGCATTTAGCAAAATAAGACCTTAATCTCAGAAATCAAAATCCAAGCTGATGTAGAGCCTTCATGAATAGATCTGTCTCCAAAATGCCACAAGAGTAGGACAAAAGTTATTTTAATACACGGGGCAAAATATACAATATACTTCACAAAGAGGGTGAAAAAAACAGGAAATACTAACTCTCTTAACACATTTCCTCTGAGCTGCCTATAAACAAAGTCATCCCAACCTTTCCTTCTGAAAAGGCACATTGTTTTTATTAGGCCTTATTTTTAAAATGTCTAGAAAATGAAATGAAATTGACTGTTTATGGCAGTTCAGGGAAAAAATTATTAGTTTGTATTTCTCTGGAAAAAAAAAACTCCAGAAATTTCATTTCAGGTTAACTTTTCTTTTTTGTTAAATATATTTTATTTTAAATTAAAAAAAAATGCTTGTCTACTGACCCAAGTCCCCTTATTTGAATGGCTATAGCCAAAGTGCAGCACCTGTAACAAATTACAGCTGTACAGCAGCTGCACTGAAATACTGAAAAAAATTCCTGTGCTTCCGCATCTGGCATGAGAGATGATCCATAAACTCTAGCAGTGCTTTCAATTTGGAGGCAAAATGTCTTATAAGTACTCATTGAATCTCTAAAGTAAATGATGGTGCAGAAATAAAACATCAGAGCTACTTTAAGCTCTCTTCTATGTAGTAAAGTGGATTATCACTTGGCTTTGTTTTAAGATGAGAAGAAAAAGGTTTTTTTAATAAAAGAATATTGAAGTGGAATAAAAGACAGTTGCAGCTTGATTGCAGAACATACTTACATCTGCTTTTAAGCAACAGAAATTAAATGGATTGAAGAAAACTGCCCTACTGTCAGTAGTGGTGTAACCTAGACTGAATTAAACCCCTGGAGAGCAGTAAAAGATCAATGAATTGTAGTGGAGAGCAAAATAACAAAAGCTTTAAAAGCCATCTGGTAAGCACCAATATCCATCATGAAAACACTAAAATTGGGGAATGGAATCTTGAAAGGCAAATAAATAGATTTTGGAGTGATGTTCAACAAGATACAGAGAGGACTCTCAGGTTCTCCTCTGAGTTGAAAAATGTTTTCTTTGGCCCAGTTTGCCACCTAACTAGTCAAAGCCTATCCACAGCAAGATTTGTCAYTGCATTGTTTCCCTAGGGAAGGGAGTTTGTGTTTTTCTGGAGGGATCTAGTCCAAAATATCTACATGCACTAGAAAAAGAAAATGAGAACTAGCCCCTGTGCAGTAGATCATGGGAAGGGAAGAAGGGGAAGGGCGGGGGATCTCGCCAGGTACAAGATGCTGTTTGGTGTCTATGACTACCCCACTTTATTGCTTGGGGCACACACAGGTCAGGTTCAGCTTTTCTCCACCAAATACCAGCAGATATCAACTAGGGAAGAAGAACACCTGTTGGTATGTCTACCCTGTGTGGAGTTCTGGAGGCTATCTCCAAGCAAGCCCCTGTCTCAATTCCTTAYGCTATGCAAATACCCGAAGTCCTGAGGGCATAGTAGGACCTTAACCCAGACTGCAGAGATGCAGGTACCCCAGCATAGGGAAGAGCCCAGAGTTACCAGGTCCAGTCCTAGCTGTCCTGCAGATAGCAATACCCTTCCTCTGGTTGCTGAGGAAACAACGTAGACACGAAGGAGAGAACAAGCAGGGAGTGAACACCCTCCAACCATCTCAATCCCTTCTTCTTCTACAAGTAGCTATGGGTTAATTTTTTTTTATTTAGACATATCTTTAAACTTTTACGCAGTTTTAAGGCTATGCCTTTGATGGCAAAGCCTTTTCAAAGTACACAGTGCCCATTCAGCTCTCGGAGGACTTTTGTGATGGGTGATGCTGGCTGCATTTGCAGACAGACAAGAATATGTGTGAGTGAGAGGAAAGCCTGTGCTCAGTGGTTTCATTCCTATTCAAGCAYCAGGGCATATCCCAGAGGCAAGAGAAAGCTCTGTCTCAGACTTATCATGGGCCCTGCCTTTTTTCTCTATCTAAAAGGAGTTTACTCAATAAGGAGAGAGAATCAGCTCCAGGTGGGCATTTTGTCCCATGTTTCTCTATTTTCTACGTCAGGATGGGACAAGATGGCCCATCAGCTATAAAGGAGCCTGAACAGATAACTGAAATATGGAGGTCTACTAATAGCTAACTAAGTAACATGCTGTTTCTGTCTCTGAATTGCAAGACCTACCTTTTGGAGATGCTTCTTCCATGGCCCAAACTGGATTTCCCATAAGTATTTTGTTTCTTGGTTATGCCAAACATGACTTGCATCCAAGGGCCATGTGCACAACAAGCCAATTAGCCACACAAATGTGAAAAGCCAAATGTGAAAAGGTGGSCTCTGAAGCAGTCAAATTGAAATCCAGTTTCTAGCCTGGAACTACTCAAAGCAAGTTATTACACTTTCCACTCTCTACCACCACCGAACAACAGACATTTTTTCATGTCCTCTGTCTCAGCTGCAGTGGTTTACTGGCCTTCCCAGATCCTAAACCTACCTCAGGAGCAATATAGTCAGGAGTYCCACAGAAAGTGCTTGTCTTTGCATCTCCAAACATGTTCTCCTTACACATCCCGAAGTCAGCAATTTTGATGTGCCCCTCGTTGTCCARGAGGACATTGTCTAGCTTCAAATCTCTGTGAAGAAAGAAAAAGATAGAGAAAACTTCCTCCTTTTAAAATTTTACAGAGACACACAAGTTAGTTTAGCAGAGTACAGTCCTTAATTAGCTCTCTGCATCTGCGCAGAGCCTATGTGTTTTAGTTACAAAGGGAGGCTGCAAGAGTTGCTATCTGTTGGACTTCAATATCCCTCTCCCCCATTCCTCCTGTCTCAGCACAGTCTTGCTTGCTGGAGAAGACTTTGTCCAAGACACCTACTAAAAGCAATATCCTTCAGGATGTAGAATAGTGAAGCTAAAAATTGCCCTGTCCAGGCTGACGCTTCTGCTCTAACAAAGCCTGGAGAAGGGAGCAAGAAAGGACAGGATCGACTCTGCACCGGCTAATGCTCACTTTCTCATTCCCAGTGAGTCTCAGGATCACCTCTGAAGCTGCTTCTGGCTCTCCCAGTGTGAGTTTGACAATGGGAGAAGAGGAAAAGACCCACTAACTCTGTGTGGCTTGCAGCAGGTCAGAACAACCCTGGGCATTAACAGAACATCCCCTCCTGTGCTGTACTGTCTAAACCATGAGGATTTATTAAGTCCTTCACATATATCTGTCAAGTTGTTGTCAGAGGTTTCAGGCTCTGCTAGCTTCTGAGGAAAGTGAAGAGCCCAGAGAAAGAGAGAAAAAAAGAAATGTATAGAGAAGGAAACAAAAGTGAGCTGATGAATAATGGCCATTGACAGGGAATAGAGAGATCCTCATGTGCTAGAATGTCTGAAAGGAGAGAAAAGCAGAGAGAAAGAGGTAGGAAAAAAGGGAGGCTGGCATGGTTTCTGTGTTATATGGTTTATATCTTACTTAAACATTTTGCTTTTCACTAAATGACCCAGGGAGATGTTCGTATCAATTATGTTCCATCTCATGTGAGATATGGGAAGAATTTGGGTACCTGCGTCTCAGCGCACCCACGCTTCTGCACTGTCTAATCTGTGATATCAATCACTGTTTCTGCTCCCAAAGCACCTTGACATAACATTTGCTTGTGCCCACAACAGAGGAGATAATTGGTCTTTTCTAAGCTCCACTGATTCACAGCCAACACACATTTTCCACACCTTGGGCAAGAGTCCTAACCCTTATACAGCTACCCTTCTGGTAACAACTGATTTTGATATTCTTTTCCCCCTGAAGTGGCCTTGACCATTCCTCAGTGAAGATCGTTTCTAATGCACRATGCTCCTGAGATGACTGTTTACAGGAAAGATGGCTGTGTAGCCTCCTGGTATCCAAACCTTCCTAGCTCACTTTGGCTAGGTCCTGATCAGTGTGGGACTTCGTGGTGCTTCTACAAACTAAACTGCTGTCACAGGGCAATTGTTTCTTGCTGCTATATTATGGCCAAAGAAAAAGTGGGAGTCATCGATCAAACAGGACAGYAACAAAAAGAAACACAGAGGCGACCAAGATATTTTTTTCCAAGTGGCAGATACTCATGTTGCCACAGTTTCCAGCTGGAATGACTTATTCTAATTACACCATCAAGATCAATCTCTGGTTGCCAGCACTGCTTTTATTCATTTGGAATATTGAAGCAAAACAAACAAAAAACCCATCAGTCATTTTCATTATTTTGATGAGTCTCAAACTCATTGGCTCCAGGGATTGCACAAGTTTCTGCCAAAAACCCTGTGCTCATTCATTAAAATTTAAGCCAACATTCCTGAACGTGGGTGCATGAGGCAGAACAGCTGGACTCATGACTGCTACCGCATCACAAGGAATGCAGTTTTAAAACTGACTTCTGTTCACTTCCCTAAGTGTAAGTTAGTTGTGACTGAGTTACTGAGGGTTATGAGCTCTCAACTGATCTTGTGACCATTGTCTTCAGTGTAAAAAAGGGGAAAAAGTAGGACAGGTCAAATAATTTCTATCAAAAGTTGATATATCAAAGCAAAGCCACACTGACTCCTGGGAATGAGCTACTCTTTCCTATCACCRTGTTATCTAACATCCAGCTGCCCCATTTTAGCCCAAATTTCCCAGAAAAGGCAATGGCTCCAGATTCCCATAATCTCTCTCCTACTGGAGGCCCCAATAGGGCCTATTGATGGGAGACATACTCTGACCCAGACTGTTGCATGGCAGCACCTTGAAACCAAATCTGAACTCCTAYACACCACTGATGTTTCAAATAAAAACGTCAGTTATAACCAAAARGTAATGTTAACAGTCCTGTCAAGAATTCAAAATATCTTATAGATATTTTAAACAACTTTCCTAAGAACTCTGAGTAAAAATAACAGACATGGTTAAGTGATCTGGGCACTTCCAAAAATGTTTCCCTTCAGTCATCCAGAATGATGATTAGAGCCAGAGACTCCCTGAGACCTCAGAGATCATCTTAGCTTAATGCTATTGATATTGATCTCATGTTTATGCAATCACCATCATTGGTCAATAAAGACCATAAACTGTTCCCACATGAGCACTAATAATGACTAATAAGGAGAGTTCATATGAATCAAAGCTTGAGTTTTAATGGGAGAGTAGATTGTAAACAAGCAATTCACTCCTAGTATTTGTTCTAATGTTCATCCGACGTGATAAACATTGAAATAACCTGATTTTGGTTTCAGCAAACACTGTTGCTTTAGTGAGCTTTTTCATTTGCTTGTGACAATCTATTTGCTTCCTGATTTTACAGTAGGTTGTAATGTAGTAACTAACTTTCCCAAGAAGATGAGTTGGACTAGAGTTCCCCAGAAACTCAGTTACTACTTTCATGCACGGGAAAGCCTGATATCTGCAGCCCCCTCCACTCCCATCTTGTCTCTGTCCTTTTACACAGGTTATGAATCACAATCCTTGCGCATTAGATTAAAGCACCCATGCATAGCGYTGAATCTCCTAGGGAAGTCAAGTGGAAGTTTTGAATGCGCAATTTTACAATAGGGGATTTTTCCTCTGCAGGGTTTGAGAGACTGAGGCTTTCTGGGCTACGTTCAYGCCAGGAACTTCAGGAGAGGAATCCTCTCTTCGAGCGTAGCTGCCTACAGCGTCTGACCGAGGCCCCGTTGACTCTCTTTAGCGCTGGTAGAAACAGGCACTTCTCAGACACAAGTTGACTCATCCTAAAGCAGGTTTGATGAACTGTTGCCTAAAAAAAAGCCCATTTCTCTGCTTACTACAGAGAGAGCTTGGTGTGACTAGCTCAGATTCCTGATGTTAGATGAAATGAATCCCACCCCAAGGGTTAACCAGAATTTGGAACCCTCCTGACAGATCTGCACACAGAAGACCTGTAAGTAACCCCCAAATTAATATATATTGCTGTGCTTTCTTGCTACTGTTACTTGAATTGAGTTTGTCACCACTGTTGCAGAGTATCTAGCACAGCAGACATACTGAATTTGTCATGTCTACCTTGACCTTATATACCTTCAYGCATGGAAAGCTTAAATTGGGTGCCTGTGCTGACTGTTATACGAATGACTCAGTGTAAATGCCCCAGTATTAGAGAGACTGCTTTAATGTCAACAGAAAGAGGACTGAATTCTTAAGAAGGGCTAAAAACTGCTTTTTTTTTCCATACTAGCTCTTCAAAATAAAACAGCTAGACATTATAAAAACGAAATCTGCCCAGAACCGCAATACCAATAAGTACTCCCAAGAAGCAATCTGTCAAGTACAATCAATACTTTCAGGGAAATCAGAAAAGGTTTGGCATATTAGACACTGAAGAGTAAAACTACCTGTATATTATCCCTTTGGAATGGAGGAACTGCAGTCCACATATGATTTCAGCAGCATAAAACCTGAATGCAGAAAGCACAAGTTAGAACAGATGCTTCACAACATGCCTTCACAACCAGGCTCCAAAATACAGAAATTAACAGCATTCCTGAGGAGATGAAGGAGCTGGGACAACATTTGCCAAATCTGGCCATTGATTCAGGAGCCAAAATCTCATCAAGTCTCTAGAAGGCTTGTAGTAGCTGGATTTTACTGATCCATCAGGTAACTGATGGATGATGTGAGACTTTTGAAAGCACGCAACACACTTAGCAGCCTAACTTCCACTGAAACCACCCTGGGAAATGATTGGGACTCAGAAGCTACTCATCTTCAGAGCTTTGAAAAACTGTACTATGTGACTAGCTGTGTTTTCAGATATGTAACTGTCTCTGAGGATATAACTGTAAGTGTCCAAAGACGTCCCCAGAGCAGCTCTGAGGCAAAACACTCCACCTCTTAACTGTCTACTTTAGAAGATGTTGTCCATGGAAGGCAGAATTATGGTGTCTGTGCCTCTCACTTACTTATGTATTTAGTGTAAACTAACAATTTACAGCAATGCACCAGACTGCAAATTGCAGTTAATGCCTCAGACATCAAAAGAGCAGCTGTGATTTGTCACATGCAGCAGGTGCTGCATGAAACATTGAGTAGTCCTGGCCATGGACGCACAGGAGGGCAGTTGGGGTTGGGGACCTCCTTGGCTTGTAAGACAGCTCTCTTCAGTTCCCCTATTTATAACTTGCTTTTGCAATTTTACCCAAGACGTGAATGAGCTGCTAGACRTTTGGTGGTCTTTCTGTGGAATCCTTTTGAGCTTTCGATCTGTGTTTTCAACACATTTCTTTTATCCCAAGGGATAAAAACRTGTTCTGCTGTAGAGAACTGGTGTACGGCTGAAGCATCATGAAATGATGAAAGTGCTCTGTCCAGAAGTGAAGGTAACCACAGGATCATATCCCCCCCCYAGCACTGTAAAGTCTGCTCCCCTAGTCTTCAAAGCACTGGCCAGGGGGCTTAATCYTAAACATGCAAATGCTTAAAAAATAATCTTCACATTAAACACTGATTTAAATGAAGGGGTTTAGTTTTAATTATTAAATAAAAATTAATTCCTATACTGGTTTAAATATTGACTTTCAAAATACCTTTTACTCACAGAAGGATTTTTTAAAAAAACCTTTAATTTATTCTAATTCCTCTATTTATTTTAATCACAGCTAAATAAATTTTTAATTCTCTGTTGGTGTATTAATTTTTTAATTTAAATTTACTTTTTGTACTTCTGATAGGTTTTATCTCTTTTTATTTTTTTCCTCAAAGCTCAAAGGGAAAAAAAGGTGTGCCTTCCATTATTTCCAACAAACAATAGCTTTGCTSGTCACTGGACTGGGAACCTCGGTTTGAACAGGGCCTGCAGCTTGGCTGRGGGCTATCCAGAGTTGTAAAGTAAAAGACGTGTGGTTCCAGAGAAGGCTGAGAATGCACCTGTGGGATTYCTTTTATGGTAATAAAGCCGAGGTGGAGGATGGGTGCATGATGTCATTTCTGAGACCTGCGCTTCTGGATCGAGTGAAAACTCAACCAGTACAACCACGGAGCAACCCTAGGTGAATTACCTAAACGTAATTCACAGCAGACATCTACAGGTTGCTTCAACCTCATCCATGGGTCACCTAATCAGTCATTCCCAAGGCTTTTTACAGTCACTGGAGACAGCCCCTCTGGAGCTTCTCTTTGACAGGCCACACTTCTGCCAGCAGACAGTGCAGTCCCAGAAAGGGGACTGATCCAGCAAAGGGGACTGCCCAAGGAACAACTTCTACCAACTGGTCTCTTGGCTCTGAAAAAATCTTCAGGGGGCTATTCTGTACCTAGAGCAAAATCAGGGAGCCACAAGCTGGAAGGGAAGCTGTAGTTTGTAGGCTAAAGGATGAGACCGCAGACAGATGTAAGGCTGTTGAGGGTGGAGTAGCATCTGTAAAACTTCCAGACAGATATAGCTTCTCTGGTTGACCCAGAACGCAAGGCAAGGTCACATCTGCCTGAAATCAGCTGTGTGGATGTACTCTAAAAAGCCATCTCTGGGAGGGGAAAGAGGACAGAGAGAGGAAGTGGCTTGCTTCAAGCCCATGCTTTGGCTGGGATGATGACCTCCTGTGCTCCTGTTTTAATCTGTTTGGAGGCTTCTGGCCTAGAGAGTGGTTCTGCTTTCACATCCACATCCAGTGTAAGGCACAACCATTATCCCCACTTTGGGTTCCCGCTCACATGCTCTGTGCCCCCCACAGATGGGGCAAGGAACAAAGAAATGAAGTGATTCACCCAAGGCTACCCCCACAGGACAGTGGCAAAAGGGAATAATAATACTAAGAGGTCTGGTGTCCTCGGCTGCCCCCATTGCTTCTATCATGCATACGACTTACAAGCAAAAAGGCAATAATAATATCTTACGTTGCTCTGGGAAGGTCGAACTTATGACAACTCTGGATATGGAACATGAGGTCTCCTCCATTGAGGTATTCCATCACAAAAAAGAGGTTTTCCTGAAAAAAGATGACGACAATTAGAGGTGGGGAAGGAAGAGAAAAAAATTGCAAAGAAAAAGTAAATCAGTCAGGAAGAGGAAGGAAAAGATTACAACTAGAGGTTTGGAAAGAAAGCAGTTTTTTCCCGATTTCTATTTTTGTTCTTTGTTCTCTAACCTCATATTTCCACATACTGCTTTGATTTATGTAATGAGYATTAGTAAATGCTATGAATCCAGGTGCTGGTGCCATTGCTTTTTACCAGCAGAGCTCAAGATGCACTGGAAGGGGATTCTACAGTGCCTTTGCAGCAGAAACACAGATCAACAAGCTTCCCAAGCGGAAGAAGTGGAGGAAAATCCCAGTTCTCCTGGGTCACATCCAGTGGATGGATCTCAGCCAGGTGGTACCTACTTTCCTGAATGTCTTTATGGACACCTCTGGGTCCGACCTTTTGAGTTGCCACTTAGCCGGATGCAGTAAACTGTTTTAGAATGTGCTTGATTTGAAGCCTAGGAGCTGCTCTATTAAATGAAGCAGAACTGAACTTGCTAGGGAGAAGATTCATGAACTACTCATGTTTCTGGATGTCCATTCAGCACTTATGTAAGAGAAGACTGAAAAAAGATACAGTCCTTGTTCTCAACTGCAYGTAACCATTAGTTGTTCTACCAGAGCCATGGAAAACTCTTCTCCTGGTACACAAAAAGGGGTGGAGGGATCTCTCTGCACTCAATAAGGAGAACAGATCACCAAAGTTCCCATTCCAATCCTTGCTGCACTTCACGTTGATCCCCTTGCTGCTTTGCCAGCCCTAACTTCACCAGTCAGACCCACACTAAAGCTGAAGATCTTCAGAGTATCCTAAAGTTTATGAATATCTTCCCTTTGTTAGCTATTTCTCATCACATTTTTTTCTAGGAAAGACTTATTTTCCCTCATAGTTTTAACACTCTAAGGAAGATTTTATCCAGAAGATCTAATGCACRCATCTCTGGCAGTAGTCCAAGAGYGGGCTATTAAAAAAAAAGTGTTTRTTTTTTTTCAAATAACAGCTGTCTGCTCTAATTTGTGCAATTTCTTTAGCCAGATCCTTTTAATTACAGTACTCTTACTAAACTAAAGTTTGGCTGGAAACCACATCTGTCATCTGACAAGCRCAAAGCCAGATCTGGCATCCCAGGGAAAGAATACAAATTTTACCAATAAACCAAATGGGTGTTTTTTCAGTTTGACTGTCTCGCGTCTGTAGAGATCTATGCACATGAATCAGTTTAAGCAAGTAAGAAGGCACTTGGGCACTTTAGCATACACTTGCACAAATCTTGGAAGAAATRTGAGCTCAGGATCCAGTTTAGGAAAGCACTTAAGCAGATGCTTGTTAAAGCACACTGTGAGATGACACAGTTTAGCTAACAACAGACCATGAGAAACTACTGGAGCATGAGATACTGCTGAACATGGCAAGTAACAGTGTGATACAACGGCAAAAGTTACAGACAATGTTTTGAGGAACAGCTGAGTTTCTCAGATGGCTAAGGTGGAGTTATGTGACGGACGGGTAAGCTTCACAGACAGCTGAGGGGAAAATTGGGAACCTTATAGGCAGTGCAATGATATAAGACAACGGCASCTGGTAACCATACCAGTAAATACCATGCAAGGCCAAGATGATTTAGGTAGTGGTATCAGAAGTACCAAAATTGTGTTCAGACATAGCAAAATAGGGCCAATGGGTTGTTTAACTGGGAAGAGAAAAGGGTGGAGAAAGGGAGGGGTCAAGGTGAATAGGAGGCGAACGAGCATGGGAAAATGGAGAGGACAGTGCAAAAGAGGCTGGTCACATGTAAGCAGATTGGCAGTCAGTATGCTTGTCTGAGCCAGCCCCTGCCTAATCACCAGTCGTGTGTGAACATCTACATCTTTGGGATACATCCTTGGCCTTGCTGCTGGCAGGACCTGTAAGTGGGAACAGCRGTGGCTGCATCTATCGGACTGGAACAGGAGAAACCTCCTGGGTCTTCAAGTGCAGCAGATTCAGATTTAGTAGGCTGGGAAAGAGAAAACTCCTGGATTCCCCAGGAATTCCACAGAATTCGGCTACACCTTACCACTCATCTCTAAGCATAAACTGAAGTCCCAGTTTATTCARCAGAAGATGCAATCATACTCTGCTTGCTCATGGATTTGAGTAACAACCTAATGCAGCTATACAATTGAATTGAAAGCTCTGAGAGTATCTTTCTGCTACCCTGGGAAAGAAATAGTTGAAACCTCTCAGACACTTCTGCATCCAAAGAAATCATACATATATATATATATATATATATATGAGCTTAGTCTCTGAACTATCTAAAGATATGAAGCTGAAGACCACAAGCCTGACTCAGGCATGATTTCTACTGAAGTTCTTGGTCTACCAGGTGCTACTGAGTGGTACATAAATGCCTTTGAAAAGAAAGACAGCATCACTGAGTTTTTTGCTCTGAAATTGGAAGTTCCCCTTGTTTTTTATAAATGTCAATTGTCTGGCATTGTCCAAGGAGATAATTTGCCCAAAGTCAGTCCTAAGCAGGTGATTACAAGTAGCAAGATGTAATCAAGCAGTGGAAACTGCAACCAATTATTGGAGACAACTTCCTGAGCCCAGTATCTATGGCACTATAGAATATCTTCAAAAGGGAAGCAGTAAAACCTATGCTTGAAACTACTGAAAATTCAACAGCATGCTAGAGGTTAAAGGGTTAGAATGGCACGGAGGACGTGTTCTCAGACAGGCTCTGACCTACGCTTCCTCTTGTCCTGGGAAATTTATCTGATGTCTTCTTTTTAAGTGTCTGATGCTGCAAGGMTCTGAAGTCTGTCAGCTTCTAGAGCAGACAGGAGTGGGTAGAGTGCGTATTTTAACCAAGAAGTGGTGGTAGGAATGGCACCACATGCAGATACGGCATAATAACGATAGCATGCTCTTAACTCTGTGTTGGCCACAAGTCAGAGTTACTAAGCAAAACAACACGAACGCCTCAGTGATGGCATCTAYACAGCTTTGAAAGAGGCTTTCAAAGAGCCTCCCACCTTCCTCTTACACATTCATCTTGCAAACCAACCACGGTCAGCTTGTAGACCCTTTGCCATGAGAGTCTCCTCGGGTAGCAAGCATCCAAGCCAAACTTCTGGTCATAGTTCCAGACTCATATGACAGAAGACAAGCACACCTGGTCTTAAGATAGAGTTTGGGGCCATCCTTTATGAACTCTACAGAGTTCAAGGAGGACTGGAAAGGCAACTACTACACTCTGCCTTGGGAACTGCCCCAGGACAGATGACACTGTCTCAGGAACATCAGTATTGGATGCCATCCTCATCGCAGCAGAGGGAACAGGACTAACCCTGTTGTGGGAGGWCTAAGTGCTGTTCCTACAGCAGACAGAATGGTGCTGCACAACACAAAGGCACACGCAGGAGTGCATCCAGCATGCAAAATAACACGGTGCCCTGACTGGCTCAGTGCCCATGCTGAGCAAATATCCTCTCTGCTGAGCCAATATCCTCTCTGCTGAGCCATGTGCTCTCTCTGCCTCTCTAGGACATGGCAGGGAAAGAGTTAAACCAACTTGCTTCTGTTCTGCATGCGACTGCTGTGAGAATGAATAGTCACCATCAGGGATGCTTTTGACTTTATAAACAATTAGTATAAAGCAAGAAGCATTTAAATTGGTCTTTTGAAGGTACATCCTAAAACAGGCTCTTAAAATCCTCAGACCAGCTGGAAGCCCTCCAGAGTACTTTTCTGTGGAAATTTTAAGGTTTTGTTTTCTATGCATTTGAAAGCATTTGCCTACATACAAATACACAATTTAACATCATTTACCAGAGAGCAAAATTCTCCTTCCCAGGGCTTCTGAGACATGAATATTGGAATAATTAATGCCGCAGGACTGTGTAGCATTACCCTGATTAGAGCAGTTATCCTAGCAAATGGCTCCATGTGGAGGAGGCTCCTCAGTCCAGACAAAGCGACTGAACTCCACTGCAATTCTGTTGAATTAGGTTGGTCCTTGCTAAAAGAAAGGTTTGACATTATGCAGTTCCCATTGTTGATTCCTGTCTCTCACTTTCCCACAGCTAAACTCAGCTCTCGTGTGGCTGCAATGCAGCACGATGGTCTTTTTACTGCCCTGGGACTTCCCTCGTGGTGTGACCTGGGCTCCCATCTGGGCACAGTGCAGGGAGATGTGGAGAACAGAAGAGGCTGTGATGCTACACTGCAAGAAAGAAGGCTTTGCCTGCACCTGAAGGCTAAGGGTCTGGGGTTTAATAGGTGGGTCCAAACTGCCTATTGGTAATAGTCTCCAGCCCATGCTACCGTTGAACTCTGCCTGAGCAGTAGACTGTGTGCTATCACAGGCTAAAATCATGCCAAGGAGCATGCTAACAATTCAACAGTCTGGATGTTCATCCAGACATCAGGACAGATGGTAACTAACAGCCTCCCAGCCCTTCTCCTCACCACCAGTGAATGTCGCAATGCACTGTCGCAATCCCATCCACTGGGAAGGGAAGTAATGCACACATGCTGCACTGCATCTGCCCCCACGAGGGACAGCTAACGCAGTAGCTGCTGCACACCTCCTAGCAGGTGACCATAGGAGGTATTGACAATGCTATTTGCATCATCTGGGGACTAGCAAAGCCAATTTCTTACCGATTAAAGCAACAAAAGATTGAATTTTTTTCTTCGCTCTAAAAAACCTTTTTTTCCCCCTTGTGTAATATCAACCTATCTGCTGGAGATGGCAGCATTTCTTACAGCTGCCAGCCAACGCAGTCCAGTCCCTGATCTTGCGATCTCTTTTTCATTCTAACCTTCACACTTTCAGCATCTTTGACTGCATATTTAACCACCAATTTGGGATGCTTAGCTTTGTGGGCCCATCTACTTTGTGTAAAGCATATGAATAAATATATATCTGTATGTAGGTGCACATATATATATACACACACATATCTGTGCGTGTATATACATATATATATAAGTATACATGCATAATATACRTATATATACCAAAGTGCTGACATGGCTGACAATCACTCTCACTTGAATTTTGGTCCCCTAGGACCTCTTCTTGCAGCTCAGAGCTGGCAGAGCATATCACTTGCAGTGGTAAAGTTGGGCCTTGCAGGCTGAACTACTATCATCCCTGTTCTGCAAGATAAAGTGGGTTCCCCTGTTAGTATTGAGGGGAATCTTGGTAAGAGACTAATTTTCCTAAGGCTGGATAAAAAAGCTCTGAAAATTATGGGATGGAAAAAAGAAATCCTCAAACCTAAAACTAAATAAAAAGTAGTCAAATTCATGAAACCTAATCAAATTATCACCGGAAAAATGGGGTAAAAAAAGTAACTTTTTTACCTCAAAAAGCTGATCTTTTGGGGGAGATAAATATCTAGGCAGCTACCCTGCAGCCTTTTAGAAATCCCACTCTAAGTTGAATAAATTTTGGGCTGATTTTCCTCAGAGCTGGGCAATGGGTAGRTAATGCAAATACGTGTATTTTAATAAGTCCTCGAAGGCAATTGTCTGTCACCTTAAAAACCCCTGTTTTGAGCTGGCCCCTTCTTTTCCTTGCCAGGACACTCCACGTRCTCACACCATATGGGCTGACACCACTCCACAAGCGCCTTTTAAAGGCTTTATATTTTTCATGTTATAACCACAGCTGCTCACAAGTTCTCTGACAGAACCTTGTTGATATCTCAAAGCTCTGCTGAGATGCCACTGCTTCTGCTGAACTGTGTTGAAATACGGGCCAGCACCRAATGAGACCTTGCCAGTCTTCCTGCCTGCTGGTTGCCATGAGGAAGTCAAGCCTCTCAATGCCCTACAGCTTCCCATTTCTCCCCAGCTTTCCTTTCATATCAGCTCAAACTTGGCCCACAAGTCCTGAATCAGAGGTTTCCAAGATGACTTGCCTCCAACAATAGACCAGGAGGATGAAGATCTAGAAACCTGGAAGCTTCAAGGCCTTATCACCTCCTGTGCTGTTGAATGACAAGGTCTAGGACAGTTTGTRCAAAGGATAAAAACGCTCTGCATTGCCCTGTACTCTCTCATTTAGCATCCCTGCTTAGTGAACACAAAAAATAGGACACCAGCTAGCAGGATATTTGGGTTGGCCTCACAGGACACCTCCAGGTTGCCAGTTCAAGATTTCACTGTGTTTCAGTGGTTTAATGCAGTTACAGGTCAAGGCTTGTAATTCCACCTCCTTACAGGAGGACTTCTCCTGCAATGAATCTGCATTTCCACGGTCATGGTGTGGTTAAAAGGCTTGGAGAGAGCACGCCAGCCTCAGCCAGGGCTCCCTGGAGGACCTTCAGCACAGCTGCAGAGAGCTGAACACCAAACGGGCGTGCAACACGCACAGGCTAAACTGACACGCAGCGATTCAGGTGAAATAATTCAGCTCTGTTCCTCTAATGGCAAGACRGAGATATGAGAAAACTGAAATAGCTCCTGGAAAATTTTGCAGGAATTGCAATTTCCCCCTGAGGAGATATTTTGATGAGAAATTCCCCTGAAAATACTTATGGAAAACACTTCAGAGGATTAGGGTGTAAGAATTTTTAAATTAAGATCACGGTCCAATTTACAATTCTTTTCTCCCTTCTGCCAATGTAAGAGATTTTAAAGTCAATACAAAGCACATTAAAACAACAGAGCATAGGAAAATGGCTCACCACCAGCACTTTGAAAAGATATAATATGCTAGTATAGCAGAAACAAAATGTTTCTATAATACTTGCTTTTAAATTACAATAAAGATTACTTTYGTTCCAGGTTAAGACAGTCTTCTGTGTTATTTTGTGCTAAAAACTAAAAAGCCTAAGGACTTAATTTGCATTTAGGTAAAGGGTGTGAATAAGAACCTGGTCAATGAAGTAAGCAAACAGTTAGAATCAAAAGTGACTTTCAGAAAGGAAAAGCCTACTTTTATCACAGAAAATCAGTGAAATACAAAAAGAAAAATAAAATATAAGCACTCAAAAACTAATCACTCCGGGCAACACTAATATTGGGATTTCACAGAATTATAAACATGTTTTTCATTTTTTTTTTAACACTACAGTGACCCTTTATATCTAATAAAACAGAATAGGGTTTTGTGGTTGTTTTTAAAACTCACACCATATAATTGTGTCAGCAGAGTATCTAGATGCAAAGATCATGCAGTAAAATAAAACAGCTTCAAAACCAGATTTGCAAAAGAAAACTCATACATTTGAATTTATTCTAATCTAGCAAAACATGACAAGTGTTCTGAGTTTCAAAAGTACCAATCACTCAGCCTCCGCAGGAATAAAAGGRAGCATTAGGTGCCAGGCGTCTACGAAAACCTGTCTGAGGGCTGTCAAGCCTTATACATTCGAGCATTTGTTGATTATCTGGGTTGAGGCCAGGGAGAAATTCAACCCACAGCTTACAGCACTGTCAGCACATTATGTGACTTTTCTCTCTGGAGATATGGGGAACTGCTTAGGTTCTTGTTTCAGTGTAAGAATATTCCTGCTTCTGCTGTCCTTTACAGAGGTACTCCATCCCTGAAGCAGCTCAGAAACTTTGCAAGCCAAAGCATCGGGGGTACCAGAAAGGCACTGACATATATTTCTGTTTGAAAGTACTTACTTGTCCAGTAAAAGCAACAACAAAAAAAAATCCCCAAAACAGAAAAAGCCCCACCAACCCACCTACTTTTACAATATTAAAGCACAGAGAGGGACTGGTTTCTAGAATGATTATTCCAAAGATATTACGATTGAATCATGCTCTACTGAGCAGTGAAAGACTGCCCATGGCTTGTCAAAGCTCTCCTGCTCTGCACAGCTTTCATGGATTGAGTGATCACTGCCTGCCTTGCAAGGGTCAGAGGAGAAATCGTAAGCTAGAAATCAATCACAAGCCAGAGCATCTCTGGCCTGGATAGACACACTTCAGATTCTGTATTTGTGAACTTGAGGGCAAAACTGAGTGACCAAATAACTTTAATGTGACAACACTGACTTGGGAGGAATCATAAAATCACAGAATCAGTAAGGTTGGAAGGGACCTCTGGAGATCATCTAGTCCAACCCTCAGCATAGCCCATACGGGSATTGAACCCGYGACCTTGGCATTCGCAGCATCATGCTCTAACCAACTGAGCTGAGATGGATGGAGATTTTTTTCTGTATAACAAGAGGACAATATCTTGACATTGCCCAGAAGACAAAGTAGGAAAAGATCCCTTAGACGTTTTAGTCTGGCATCCGTGAATTTTTCAGATACTCACTCCTGTTCCAGCCTGCAGGGTTTCCTTGCCTCAGCCACAGCTGGGAGCACAGTCTCCCCAAAACGGTCAGTAAATCGCATCTGGCTCACAAMATGACTTCATTTCATCTGTCACCTTTTCTGCTGCGGTCTCAGGAGGGAAGCAGACATTTGTATGCATGCACAGCCTGAAACCAGAGCTGTAGACTGCCACTGCTGCATATATGCTGCCTGGCAAAATCCCAAACTCGACCTCCAGCTTCCAGATCAAGGCTGGACCAGCCTGGACCACAGCATGTTCCTGCATGCAAGGGTTGTGCACCAGCTGCTGGCACCAGCCAACTTCTGCTTGGGCATCTGGAGTTACACTCAACACAATCAGCTCTCCCTGGAGTMCAAGCCACCTCACAGAGCTGTGACTGCTACAAACATATTGTCTTTTTAAATAAAGTCTTGATTCTTTGCTTTTGAAGTCAAGTCATTTACATTTTACCTTAAAATCTAGCACAAAAAGAAAAAAAAARGGAATTAATTCCTTTCCTCTGGGCAAGGATCCTTTCCCATGTGCTGTCACTGACAGTCCCAAAGGAGTTAAACACTAACGCCTGGGCTCAGTGTCACACTGCCTACAGCAGTTCCCAGCCATAAATTAAATCCCCTGTCTTTAWACAGGTGCCCTGTCTCACAGACTACTAGGAGAAACAGCAGAGGCTATATTTGTTTCTCACGACCCTGCAGAAGACACAAACCCACTTGCTGAGCAGGTGCTAACCTCATGCTAAGCAGTGTTTTGTGTCATTAAATCCTGGAACTGAGCAGGGACGGGAAGCCTCCTCTATGAAGCCCCAAACAAGTAGTCTAGTGAGAACGATGTTGATATAAATTCAAGCTCTGGGATAGCAAACATTTCTCAGGAGTGGTTTGGGCCAGCTGGACCACAGGAACAGACAAGACGATCTCTCCAAGTTCCTCTACCCCCCCCCCTTTTTTTAAATGCCTCTGCATTTGTTCTGGGGTTAAGAAGATTGGCTGTGGCTGTAGAAAAGTATTTGAAAAATGAATCAGTCCATGATTCATCGCCATTAGGGCCAGACAGATTTACACATTGCTTATGACTCCAAACCAAAATTGAAATGCTGTTTAAGAGACATTTTGGGTAAAGACGCTTTGTACTTGCCCTCTGAACTACAGCCCTCATTGCCTGAATTAGGACAAGTTTGATGCAACTCAACAGCTAAACTGGGGGCAAAGAAGATTCCCTGAGGGAATTGAAGCATGTTTACTCTCCATATCAGGGCACTGGCCAAAGTTTCTTGAACTCGCTATGATCCAGGAGAGTTGCTACAGTATAATATCGCTTCATGGCTCAAGAGGTTTGCATGACACTGGCGTAGGCAGATCTGCATCCTGGCTGTGGAGGCGGCCTTTGCACATCCTCAGTCCGGGKCATCAAGCCTTTGATTTTAACAGTGGCTCTCTGCATAGCGGCMTTATTCAGTCTTGGACACCATTCTTGTCAATCTGTCCCTCTGAACAAATGTGGGGAGGGAAGATGAAATTTCTGAGGCCACTTGAATAACCCTTCCCTTAGCATCACTTTACCTCAAAACAATTCCTTCAGATTTAGCAGACTTAAGTACAATCTCAGCATATTGGCCACACATGGAGCAGATAGTGCCTTGTCTTACCTTGGTCTGGAACGTACAGAAGACGTGAGTCAGGAACGGGTGCTCCCAAGCTAAGGAGAGGACTCTTTTCTCCACCATCGTACATTCAACATCATCATCCATCAGCACCACATCCTTCTTCAGGGCTTTCACGGCAAAGTATTGGTCCGTGTTCTTCAGCTCAGCGAGGAACACCTAGGATGGAAGCGACCTCTCAGAAAGACCAATGCTCTTCTCTCAGGCTGGGTATGCAGCCATGGGAGGATGGGAGCMGAGTAAGATGGGATGAAACACATCACTGAGCAGAAAATTTTGCCTGGAGRACAGCTCTGGGGAATTCACTAGGCTAGACCTTGGAAAAGCTGAGGTTTAAGACCTGATTCTGCCTTTAAGTCTTTGTAGCCTTTGAGTTTGTTCCCAATACCCAGAATGATGTTATGAAGCTAAAACYAGGAAGATATGAGAAGGGCTTGGTGATTATGACAGTAGGTGTCACATGCCCGTATGGACAGAACATGTCAGAGCCAGACACTTCTGACAACAGAAACGATTTTAATGCAAATACTCATAAGAAACATTTCCTGTTTTCTGACTTTAGATAACAAATCATAGAATATTGCTTTGTCAACACCATGCAAAATGCAAATACCCTCCAGCAGATCCTCAGCAGGTGTAAACTGAYGTCCACCAGTAATCAGACTGACATACATCAGATGTGCTTACTCTTCTCCCTTGCAGTTAATGAGAGGCCTGAACAGACAGCCTGGATCTCCTGTGCTTCTGCAAGACATCTTCTCTGAGAAGAGCAAAACACGTTTCAAGCACTAATAAACCACATCTCAGAGGAGCTAGGACTACTTCTATCTATTTTTACAGGCAGGCAAACTAAGACACAGAGCAGCACAGTATTTGCTTGAGGCCTTAAAGCAGAGCTTTTTCTGTGCTGAAAAGCAGTGCCAGTTTAACAGCCTATTGACACTGATTTGCATAGACTGAATAAATAGTTAAGACTCATCAAAGGACTTTGGAGTTCTTTACCAGATACTACTTACTGAGTAAGTTCAGACATGTTGTGACTCTGACAGAAGCTTTGTTTACCCTTTTGGCTGTTGCTATATTTCACTCCATAGCACCAGATTGAACCTAAAGCCTCCCTCTGGCTCTACAGCGAATGGCCAGAAATGCTAACACTGCTGATGCTACAGAGACCCTTTGGTAAGCCCATACCTGCATGAGTGCTGCTCTCCTGGTGCAATGGGGGAATGTGACACAGGTGTGACTTGCTCTATGCCCTTGAAACAAGGCATAGGTAGGTAAGGCTACATTTCACACAGAGAGGGCTTCCTCACAGGTCTCACTCTGAGCTTCCCTGGTTCATGCAGAGCTGAGGAGATCCCTCAGGCGTGGAGATCTAAACGCCTTGCCACCTCTCTATGGGGAAGTGAATCTGACTCCAAGCAAATGAGAGCACCAGGAGGGAAACCTACACAGGAAACTTGTGGGTGAGCTATTCTGCAGAAGGTCATGAACTAGAACCATCCTCTTCACATCTACATGGTGCATTGCAGAGAAGTGCAGTGGCGTGTGAGCTTGGAGAGTCCACGTTAGCACAGCCTGAAGCAAGGTACAGAATCTCCATCCTTGGAGGTATTCAAGACTTGACTAGACAAGCCTCTGAGCAACCTGACCTAACTGGACTTGTTTTGAACAGAAAGTTGGACTAGAGGAGCTCCAAAGGTCCCTTCCAAACCATATGTTTCTATGATTGTACCACATGCATGTTCTTGAGTCTAGTTTAGCACAGGCTGTGAAGTTTGGAGTATTCTGGGTTAGCTCAGCTCAGGCGTTTGAGCTCTGCTTCCCATGTAAAGTGTAGGCATATCAAATGTTTCCAAGTGTGGAAAGTGAAGGCAACAAATACATAATGAACATATTCTCTTTCTTGGCTATAAAAACAGCATAGTGATTTCCTCTGAAATTGCTTCATGCAACTATGCGTCGGCACTAAATAACAGTCCCCTTCCAGGGGACATCTGCAACAAGAAGGAACAGCCAACCATTCAACAGGATTAATGAATCCAGTGAAAACAGGTGGTTCTTGTTTCAAAAGCACAGATTCTTGGCTGTTGTAAAATTAACTTTACGTGCTAGCACAGATCAGAGCTGTGAAAGAGCAGCCCAGTGCTCCCAGCTGGGTCCTGCTGCTCTGGAGAGAGGGCAGTTGATCTGCGTTAGCCTTTTTAACTAACACTTCTGCCTCCCTGGAGCTTGCTCAGTGATGCTGGCTGGTGTATCTGCATGGGGGTAGACAGAACAGAGATCTTTCCCACCAGCTTCCAGCAGCTGTCCAGGCCACATCTACCTGCGCAAAAGAGGAAGCAGCACATTTAGCTGCTTTCCTCTCCTGTCATGGATGCTTATGACACAGCAGCTAACAGGGCAAAGACAAGGAGGAGCTTCGTCTTATGAAAGGACGAGACTGAGTTCAAGACTGAGCCCTGCAATAAAAAGGGTTCTCTGAGGGCCTAGGGAAACTCTTCTCAAGTGACCTTCAGACCTCATGCTATTTAGTACCGTTCAGTCCGTGTTTGGATTGAGGTCGAAAAGAGAAGAGCAGCATTAAATTTCTGGTGAGTCAATATCAGCAAACTGACTTTTAGCAAGTCAATAACTCATAAATGAGGTGTTTCTGTCCTGCAACTAGTGATGCATACAGACTTATGCAGCTGTGTCCCAGCCCTCTGATGCTTACCTTGCCAAAACTTCCCTTCCCCAGCATCTTGTGCAGGACAAAATCTTCAATGGTTAATTTTAGCAGCACTTGCCGCCCTTGCTGGTCCTGGGGCCATTCTCCTCTCGAGTCTGGCTCTATGAGAGATTCTCCCTTCGTTGTACCCTCCACTGGAGTCTCCCAGGAGATGCCCTGTGGTTCTGTAACACACATCAAAATGTTGAAAATAAATCTCTGGAAACGAGAAAATCCCCACAATGCTGACAAGTGTTTTGCTTAAAATTCARAAATGTCTTTTCACATGAGTGGAAATGTGGTGGCCACATCTAGTGGGTAGACTGGATCTGCTCCCACACTGCCTTCTCTCCAGAGGAAATGTTATTCCAGTGCCACTCTACCTTCTTCAGTGGCATTATTCCTGCTTTACAAACTCTGTCATCTATCATGTTGTTTCATGGCGGCAAAACATAATCAACCCCCTCRTATCTGACCACCTATGTTCTTCAGTCCTTCTTGTTGGTTGTCATTGTGATGTGGTCCCATGTTTTCTATGACTGCTTCAAGAGCCTTGGCAAATGTAGTGTGTGAAATAGATGGGACAGTAAATATAAGTCTTYTATACTTCAGTCCTCACTCACCTTCCTGAACCTCCACTCTTGTAGCACTAATGTAGGGCTCTGCTCATGATTTTCAAAGGGACTGGATGCTATTTATGTCTTTGAAAGACTTCTCTCTTTCAAATTGTCTGTGTGTTCAGACATGCAGACTATGTTACAGGGCAGTTGGGCATGCTATTAATGTACTCAAGTGCATCAGCAGCTGTTACCTTCAGGGACACTCATGACGCTGCATATAAATACAACTGGAGAGTAAAAGAGGGGAGAAGAAAATAGGAAAGAATCTTTGAAATTATGAATCTGAACTTATTGGACAAGGACATAAATGGATAGCAGAGGACTGCCAACAGAAAATGTATGTAGAAGTACAGAAACTACATCTTCAGAAACCTATTAATGCAGATAACTAATTCTGATTATAAAAAAATTAAGAATTTCATGATGGGCTTGTATCTCTAATGAAGAAAAGAGTCTATAGCTTTAGAGACACTAATTGCTGAAACCACYAGCACTGTAATTAGCACTGAGCAGTGGTGTGAACCCCACCCCCAACAATCTGAAAAAAAGAGAACTGAGACAGTGGTGATCAAAAAGACTYCCAATCTCCCATTTCGAGCTTGATTTTTCCTTAAAGTTACCAGAAGTTACAGCCTGTGAATCCCAGGAGAGAAATAAGTATACTATTGTCAGTAGAGGTACTAGGTGTGCTGAGGTACTGGATCAGAAAGAGATTTTAGGGTAAGACATTATTAGTTGCATGAGTGGTGGCTGGCATCTGGATGGGATGGCAGAGCGAAGTACAGGCCTATGGAGAAGGAAGGAACTGGGCTGAGACCTGGGCTATCTGCCATGCCCAAACAACGTGGCTGGAAAGAGTTGCAGTCATTCTGGGAAAAGAAGGGGTATGTCCTGCTCTAGACTGGAAAGATGCATAAAAGATTCATTGGCTGATAAGGTCCCCACTCTTCTTGCCTTCACCTAACTACCTAAAACAAAAATTTAACAAAGCCTGCAGTCCCGTACCACTAGGCAAAACTACCTTTTTTTCCAGTTGTAGATGCTGGCACTGCCTGAAGCTGTGTTACCTCCTTCACAAGAACAGGGAAGCCAATTTCAAGAGGTCCATCCCTGGAGATCTGTTCAGTGTCACGCTGACAGCGAGCCTGGATTACAGAAAACAATGAATGACTTTTGAGCCAAACATGCTTATAGATGCTGCTGCCTCTTCTGTGTCTGTTGGCYCACAAAGAGTGTGACCATCACACAGGCCCAGATCTAGAAATCTTCACTTATGAGAGGACCGTCTCTGTTCAAGKGTTTGTAACCCCAGACGAACCTTCAGTCTTTAGGCATAGAGGCTTCTTATGAGTCACATGGTGATGTCAACAAACTTCTGTTAATTTTAGGAGTGGTTATCCACACAAAGTGCATTTTAATTAACATCTTCCTTCCTACTAGTTGCCTTGGAAGTGAAACCTGGAAGAATACTAGAGGTTGGAACATGCTGCAGTCTCACCCCTGTACACTGTCTGGATGTGACTCTGAGGAACTCCTTGTCCCAGGATGTTRTGGAGGGTAAAAGTTTATCTGGTTTTAAGCATGATAAGACAAAAACATGGAGGAGAAATCTACTAAAGGCTACCAAACACAAAGACTTCACCCACAGCTCAAAAGGTCTCCAAGGCCTAAACTGCTGTAGGTTAAAAGAGTATTTGAGTTAAAATATCTTGTGTTTGCCCTCATCACCTCACAACAGTGACCCATAATGGGGAACCATTATGCAGTGCAAGGAGCTGTATAAAGCCAGCAACTTGTAAAAAAAAAAAAAAAAAAAAAAAAAAAAAAAAAAAAAAAAAAAAAAAAAGGAAGCAAGGTGTAGGAAAAACTCCTCTTCGGAGTTCTGGCAGCAATACCTATAAAGATGAGACATATGCAAAGCTAAACCTGGTAGATACTCCCTCAGAAAGGTAGAGATAGAAGAACATCTACTGTGTGGATGAAGATGTTGCCTTTGGCTACCTAAGGAACTTAAAATAGTAGACTGGGCACCTCCAGATWTTGTGCGCCTTTAAGGTTATTTAAGAGTTGAGAGGCATCCTAACAATCACAATTTTGAACAGGAATCTTCAAATTCTTTTATGGTTTTGGGCCTGTGACAGGCTATTTKTCCTTCTTTATAACTCATTTTGCTGTTTGTAAAGTGTCATTTATATGAGAGTAGTACTTAGATCCTGTCCTCAAGGTCCAGGTCTCTGCTACATAAGAGTCATGGCTACGGGAAGTTTAACTGCAAGTAGATCAGAGAGCCACAGGACAAACTTCTAAGTAACAACCACCAAGGAAGCTAGTGACAGCACAAGGGCTAAAACKTAGTTCCTCTCATTCTAGTTAACACCTTGTTACACAATTTAAGCTACAGAATAAGAACAACCATACTGAATCAGAGTGAGAGCCCATGTAGGTCACATCCAGTCTGTGACAGGGGTCAAGCAGACACCTAGTGAAGATACAAGAACAACACAGGCCTGTAAGGCCAGTKCCTCAGAATATTCTCCCATTCTTTAGAGATATGTGGCTCAGGGACTTCCCGATTCARTAGCAGTGTTTTTCTATTAGGAGCCTTGAATGGACTTTTCCTCAATGAACATCTGAAGTTGTCACTTGAACCCATATAAACTTTTAGCCTCCACAACGTGCTGAGATGAGTTCAACTACATGTTCAATGAAGGACCAATTGCCTCTTCTTTGTTTTGAACTTGCTACCTGCTGTGCTCCAATCAATACCTCAGTTCTTGCACTGGAACAAACACTGAACTCTTGATCTTTCTTTGTCCAGGTCACTCACAGCTTGATGCAGTTACCTGTTGCGTACTCTCAATCATTGCCAGGGCTTCAGCCATTAGTTTCTGGTTAACTCCACAAAGATTTGCTACTTTTGTTTGGCACTTGTGATGGACATTCATGCTGCAYGCTGAAAGAAAGAACAGAGGCATTAGGACAACAGTGGACAGCTGTGCYGTAAAGAGTTTGACATCAGGTCAGGCAGAAACATGTACTGGTTTTGGCCAAGAGTGAAGACCAACCATGTAAACTGCACAAAGCACAGACAACTTTTATGTCTCATTAGACTGCACTCAGGTTGCTTTTTAATTGCCCTACACAGGTGATTTTTTTTTTCCTGTATCTGCTCCTGGCAAAGACTGTATTTCCATATCTGTCAGCCTTTGCAACWACAGGCTACTGAAGCTCTGCAATCAATCAGCTCAGAGACAAATGTAGTCAGAGAAGAGGATCTCCCCTTAGGTGGAAGATCATGAAGACAATGATGTGCATTGAGCCTGTCTGTTAGCAGAAATGGAGTAAGAAGGCTGATAATAAGAGAGATTTTAGAAGACAGGAGAGAGAGGTGAGCACTGAGATGTTCCTTTGCCTTTCTGGAAGTGACTCTTCAAAACTCATGGGCCACATACACTTCTACAACCCCACAATGGTCCTCCTTGAAGGACAGTCCTCTTGACCTCTCCTTCAACACCCCATGATGCCGTCTTATATGGGGCTTCACGCAGAATTGTGATAAATGGGATYTGGCTAGTCCGATTGCAACCCTCTAAAGACGACAGCCTGCTTCCACTCACAGCCCATGCTTCGTACACCAGGGACTTACCATCACACTTTAAGCCTTGCCGTGCAAGGCCCCAGAGGAGTGTGCCACAGTGCTCGCAGAAAGTGGGGCTTTTGTAGTTGTAGACTTTAAAGCGGTGAGGCATGTCAATTTTGAACCGCTCCTTGTGGAACTGCAAGAGAAAGGGGTGCGCTGGTGATTCACTCCTCTCCACCTCAGCACTGCATGAAAAGCCAACAGCACCCAAACTTGTAACCCAGAAGATGGGGTGTCTAAGCCAGTATTTCACCTTTGTTATTGGGTTCGACCATCAAGAAGAAACTACCTATAACATTCAGGTATACACGGAGAAACTTTGCTACAAAATATCTGTGCAATTCAGTGGAAACTAGACAATCTGATCTCTGGGTTTTATTTGATCAGATGTAGATGTCTATCTCAGCTACTGACCCAGACTCCCTTAATGCTCAAAAGAAAAACATGGGTACTTCTAAAGAATGATTCATCTCATCCTGAAATTAATGTCTACTTTCACTGTCATGAATCACTTCCTGGAAGCGCCTATTTCTCTTCCTTCAGCATATAGGGAGTCAAAGATGATGACAAGGCTGGATATGTTTACACTGGAGATATCTGAAGTCAGGTGAGACGAATGTCATCTCTARAGACTGTAAAAGATGAGTAAGAGCCAGGGTGTGACTGGGAACAAAGAGAAGTTATGGGATGTAATTAAGAAAAAGGCAATAGTCATACCAAGAGTTTAAATTTCACTTTTGCCCACTGAAAAATAAGATCTGTTATAAATTGATATGAGAAAAATAAAATAAATGATAGCAGAGGTGCTAGACCTCCCACTGATTGTTTCCAGACTTCAGGTAACAGAAGGTGGGATTTTAAAGCATTGCTCTGAAAATTCAGTGTGAAGCCCTGCCTAACACTGGATAGTAAAGAATTTCCTCCAGCAATTCTCCACCTCACGTCCATGACTTCCCTCTGAGCGATATCGTATACATTAGAAAAATGTCAGTCTCGATTCTAGGTGACCCTGCTGAGCAGGGAGGTTGGACTAGATGATCTCCAGAGGTCCCTTCCAACCTTACTGATTCTATGATTCAGAAATTGCCAACTCGACGAGTAAATCACAAGCAGGAGGTAATGAAGCTACTGAGAATGTAAAAAAAAGGATGCAGATCTGATCACACAACTTTTAGCACTACTGCCCTTCACTGCATCAGATCCACATCAGTGTAGGAGAGACCTGAATAGCACTCAAGTGTTTTAAAAGTAACCAAGTATTAATACATACCATTGTTTCTCTGCTATTGATTGCWGATCCTGTACACTTGGCTATTACTTTATCAATGCACTTCTTATGAATGGCAGCATTACATTCTGAAAGAAYAAATGTGTCACAATGTTAATAAAAATAATTCTTTAAGAAAAGACCAAAAAAATAAGGATAGGAACAGCAACAACAAAAAAGTCTTACGCCTGCACTGATAGCCTTGTTTATTCAGACCCCTGAAATTAAATACAGAAATGGTTAATTTTGAATTTTCTGAAARTCTCCACATAAAAAGAGAGTAGCATTTATTAAAGAAACATGGAATAAAACATTCTTGCTTGTTCATCATTTTTTAAAGTTCTTGTCAAATCCAAATAGCTTCATTCAGTGTAACTGTTGGAGTGATTCACTGTTGTTTTCATTGCATTTTCAGCACATATTCACATTTTAAGTTTTGCAATAGCAAAATGGCAAACTGTGCAGGTCAGAACTGCCTGCGCATTTGGCCAAAGACAAACATATACAAAAAAGAAAATAAAAATTCACAGAATTTTCAGAGTTGGAATTACAACTGTGAAATTGCAACACATCCTTGAAGTGATGCAATTACTCCTACACGTAATGTGCCAAGGGTCCAGCCCTGCTGCTTTTACTAACAGCAGAGACACAAACTAACACTGAAAAAGCAGAGCTGGTTCTTAGAGGTAAAGGGGAGAAACACATAGAGCCATTTTCATTTACCACACAAACTCATGACAGACAGAGCAGAAGGTGGGTTGCGGAAAGAAGGTGGCAGTGAACTCATGACACTTGACATTATGGATTTTGGCCTGTTTGATGGCTCCTCTCCGCTGGTGCAAGGAGAAAAAGCCTTCGGTCTCACAGTCAATGATGTCCTTAGCATCTGGGGGGAAAGGAAACAGAAGGTTTGTTAGGGTACCCTGTTCTAATCAAGCACCTTAAGAAAATGCAGTGGCCAAAATACGTACAAGTATTTTCAATGAATATACTTTCTGAAACCCACGCARGGCTTGTTCAGACTTGATTTATCACCTGTTCTTACAGGGACACTAAAATGACCTCAGGACTTGGTCAAAACTTGACTTGAGCTACCTTGAATATTCACATATATAATATATATATATGTAATAGACCAGAAATTTCCTGATGATAGATAATTTGCAGTTAAATACAAAATTCTAACTTTCTGTACCACTGAAGAACTATGCCCTAAAAAAAAAATGGAACTGCATAAAAATAATTTACATGCAAATACACATTATATATATAAATATATATATACACACACACTTACATGTATATGTATGTGGATTTAATCTGAATCTTTAATATGTGTGTGCACATGTGTGTGAGTACACACACACACACATATATATAYACTTCTGGRAGACTCTYTTTCTTGTTATCTTCCATCCTTCTGTGTCAACAATCGCTTTACCATTTGCTGTATTCATGACATTATTCACAGTTCACTTTTTAAACTTTCCATGACAGAAAACAAAACAACTCTGGCTACTAACGCATATACACACCTGCATTTACAAATATGCTCATTTCTAGTTGTGCACATAACATCTCACACATTATCTCTGTCTTGATCTATTCATGCATGAAAGTATGTACAAAGTTTGAAAGCAAGTGGTGTAGGTATTCTGTGGCAAGTGGCCTCCTGCGTGATCTGATGCTGGTCCTATYACTGTGACAGAGACACAGCATTTTCTATGCATTAGCCTCTCGTGTGTCTTAAAGAATACAAAGAGGCAGCAACAATCTATTAAAGGTGGGAACTGATGAGGATAATACCAGTAAGGACATGCTATTAGTTGCTTTCTGTAATTTTGTGTTTTAGCATCTAGAAGGCCTTTCTGTACCCTCTCCTACAGCTCCAATCCATGTCCGTTGAAGACCACGAAGCTGGTCACCAAAGACAGAGGAGCACAAGAGAGCATTCGAATTGCAACTCCTTTCCTTTGACAAAGGGAAATACATTTTGCATGGACACTAAACTCTGCTGGTGGGATTCAGTTCCCAGTGAGGACACGTAAAAGCAGCTGTCTCACGCAGGGTGACTAAGCTGCTGCTAAGTCCCTGGAGGTCTGCTCAGGGCAGTCAATGGAGCCTAGCAAATGACTCAGCTCACCAGGCAGCAGACACCTGCACTTGATCACACGAGTCACTCTCTAGGTTCTTTTACTGTTTCGCCTAGATTGCCCTTGATTTAAATGTCCAACTTACACATATACTTAGATGTTTTCTTCCATGCATGGTATCCCACCTTTATGCCTACACTACAATGTACACCTTGGTACACATTACAGACATATATGTACGTGTACAATGTTTTCAGAAGGAGCTGGCTTCGTATGTCTCTGTCCTGTCTTAGTGCGATGAAAAAATTCACCTTTATAGTGCTAAAACTGCCAAAAAATACGCCTTGCAAATCACAGAGGAATAGTCAACCTTCCTCCCTGCCACATAATAAAAACTGCTTTTCCTAGAGTGTTCATTTCAAATCATTATGATGATTTCCATGAATAAATCMGTAACAATATAAGCACTTCTTTCTGTGCTACACATTCTCTTGAAGATATCGTATCTGCTCCACATAACCAGAAATCACATCTATCAGTTMGGAAACAAAATCACTTGCCACTTATTTCCAGGAAGTATCTCGCATTCATCAGCATTCTCCCTTGAGGTTTCAGTTCTAGCTGGTTGAGATAAGGGAAAAAACAACAAAAGACCAGTGCAAGTGTTAAACGATCATTCAAAACAGCAACAATCAGTTCAGGTGGCTCAAGCCACCTCCATATCCCAGTGGGAGCTGACAATGCCAATGAATGCTAATTTTGCTCATACCCTCCGGGGGAGCAGGGCGAGGTGAGAGCAACCGTAGAGAGGGGGCTAGATCACTTCTAATTAAACTCTCAGAGAAGCATGATAGAGCACAGACAAACGCAACTAAAACACAGACGTGGGTAGGATTTTAGAAAGCAGCTCAGGTCCCCGTACTTTCTACGGACACAACCTGTCGTTCCCAGTGGGTGCTGCAAAGAAGATGTGGGAGCATCTCTGAAAATCACACCAACTTCAGACAGGTGCTTAAAAAAGTGCTGAAATCTTTCAGAAACTTGGTTCTGCAAGCCTAACTTCCATTAACTTTAACGTGAGTGAGAACATAAAATTTCTCCGGCATTTTTTGGCCTTCCTGCTGGGCCTAGGAATTCCCACCTATCTGAAACTTTGTGCAYAGATGCCTTTGTAAATCTGGCTCCAAGAAGTGTAGGCCGAATCACAAGTCCACTGACTTAACCGCGCTACTTGGTATAGAATCAGCCCTGATAAGAAGGAAGACAATCCAGGGTACCTCTTGAATGGACTGAACTACCCTAGGGTTATMAGTAAAAGCTGGACCCTCATCTTCACCTTTATCAAGGGAACACAGCCTGAAGTTCTAAGGATGCTACTTGGTCACTTCATTGAATGAAAGCCTGCCTCTTACTTCTCCGTGGGCTGAGCCCAGAGGACACCACTGAACTGTTCAGGCTGGAGCAGTTTGAGCCATAGGCAGAAGACATCTTAGAGACAAAGCAGGGAGTGAAYGGAGATAAGATCTCAGGAACTGCTATCAAGTTGAAATATGATAGACCCAAGCTGCTCCACTTCCAGTTGATCTTGGGTCTATTACTCCTGCTGCAAGCAAGCAGGACCACCACTTGCATGTTCCCTCTTCTCCTCACTGGGCTACTGCCTCCTGCAGCTTTGAAGCAGGTGACTCTGGAGTTGGGCTGATGCTGAAYAGTATTTTCAAAATCAGCCCTAGGTACTTGGATTCCTTCCAAGTTACGCATTAAATATGCAGGTCTTTATTAAGTCTTGCCCATAGGTCTTTAATTGTCCTAGAGCTGTTTTGACATTTCTACTCTCTGTTTAATCCAAGCAGTTTAGCTTGAGAACTGATAGGAAAGCAAAACAAAAAACTCCAGAAAATCAGTTTCTCTCTACATGTCATGTCATTCTATTGTGATTCAGGCCATAGCTACTGAATACTACATGTTAAAAGCCTATTACCAACAACTTTCTTGCTTGGACTATCAGAGAATACAATTTAACATTTAGCATCCTTATCAGGACTGCATTAGTTCAAATACACTCCATTGTAACTCCAGTGATTTTAAAGGAGTTCCTCTGGCATAACTCTGGCTGAAGCTAGGCAGCTGTGAATCAGTTAGTTTATATTAGAAAGATTAAATGTGTAAAGCTGTTTCCACAGAACACATAAAATAATTCACATTTAGCCACTCATTTTACCATTTGTCTCCAGTGGGTCTCCCAAGCAAAGATTAATACATGGGCATGGTTGCATGAACCAGAATCCCTGCTGATAGAGGGAATATGTTTCAATATAACAGCAGCAGGTAATATAAATCTGCTGTGCTGTTTTTTTCTGATATTCACATATGTCTTTCCTTCAAGTCATACTCAAAAATACCACTATTCACTGGTCAGCCTGGTGAATGGTACAAGGGCATTCCTCCACCCTGCAGCAGTCATACACCTCAAAAGGAGATAGGAACACTTACCCATATCTCTGTCTTCCCATTGCTCTTTTTGCACCTCTCAGCCAGAACCTTGAGTTCCACTGTCGTCTCTGAAACCATTTCGGCACTTTTGTCCTTGACGACAATGTGCATGACCCTGCCGTTGTTGATGTGGGCATCAAAAGTGCTGTTCCAAGGTGGGTACATAGTGGGCTTCTTCTGCACGTACACTTGGCCATTTTCTGTCAATAAGGAGYAGGTTGTATTGGACTTGGTTCTCACCTGCATTAAGGCCCCTACTCTACAGTCCCTGAGATAGATCTGGGTTATTTACCCATTTTAAGGTGGGTATCTCAGGTGAGCCATGTAATGGATCATGTTGGAGTGTCTTAGGAAGCTTCTGCACTAAGTGAAACCAGTGATGGGATTCACCTCACCTAACAATAAGTGGCTACGATGCAGATATTCATATCTGAGCTATACGAACATTGGCTTCATTTATAACAAGCAGAGTTTCAGTTAACATAAAACAATGGAGTAAAGATTCAATTCATTTCAGCAACTAAAGACACCCACTATAAAATAAGAAAATTTTCATCCTTGGCTCCATTAACTCTGTTGAGTARATCTCAGACATAGACACCTACCCTATAGATACCCACATCAAATCAGATAAATCCCATCACAGACAACCAGCTGCATGTATCGTCTGTCCCAAAGCAATGTAAAATAAAATYGGTTGCTTCAATTCCCCATAAAGCTGGATGCACTTTGTGACTAGGTTCAGCTGGAGTACACATCCAGTCAGTTGCTAAGTCTCAGCTAATTCAGGGAAGTTGATGTGTGAAGTTAGCTGTAGTCTTCTAAGCATATCCACAGCAACATAGAGCTGCTGACCTAGCAAATCTTTTCTGMACCTCTTCCACATGTATTCATTATTCTTCCTTCACAGCAAACACATCTTAAAACAGTGAAACCTATCTTTAAGGCCTACCACTAGCTGGCAAAGGGTCATCCCTTTATTTTGACCTGTCAAATGGAAGAGTCTCAACCAGCTTGCTTTATTTCATACAGTCAGTTTTATACTCTGCAAAAGGCTTAGACACTTACTTAAGGTAAATTCTATTTCACAATTACCCTCTGTAACTTTTCAACCCATCGCGTGTCAAAGCTGGTGAAACAGAAATCGGTTGTATGAACATCAGACCTTATGAACTTTGAATCCTGCTTGCTAAAGACCCTGCTTCTATTTCCAGTAATCCCAGCCTTTCCCTTGTCCCACCTGGCTGGGAAAGCACATGCAGCAGMTGGTCTGGAATGCAACAGGTGCTCACTGCTGAAGAAAATCTGTGTCTGCCCTTCCCTCTACAGCAGGACTAGTTCCAGTGTATTTTCTCTACTCATCTTTGATTTACGCAAAACACAWAGGAACTCAGTGATTTTTGAGGCTTTTAATACACTCCAAGGATGGATTAAAATTGGTCAACAAGGATGATCAAAATTATTTGAGGGGGGAAGAAAAGGAAAAATAAACAAACAAAAACCTCAGTAATTCCTAATTGTGTAAGTCATCTCAGGAAATGTGAGAACAAATATTAGGGCTGTGGGACTGTAACAAAAATCTCCCCTCACCAACCTATACACTGGTTTCCCACTACAGGAGAAATGATTGCCATGGTCACTGCCATCAACTATACTCACTGGACAAATTTAGGTTAAGAAAGTAACTTCCTGAGGAGAAGTATGCAGGATCATTGGTCCAACACTGACTTGCTAAAATTTCACTCCACAATCCAGCGCTTGGTTCTCATGAAACAGTTTAGCACTTGATTTGATCATATAACCTTGATTTCAGTCGCAGTACTCTCTGATCRTTAGCAATGGCCTTGCATTGCAAAACCAAGTGGAGGTCATTCCCTTAAAGGTACTTCTCACCGTCATCCTGCCTAGTCTGACCAAAGGTTGTGCAGTAAATCCTAGGTTCAAATTCAGCTTCTCCAAAGTTTAGAGAGCACGTGAATCTAAGATGCACCCATTTCTACCAATTAAGTGAGAGTGACCAGAAGCCCTCTCCTTTAACTTTTCACATATGCAGATTTAGGCAATGACATACTGAGCCCAGTGTCCACAGGCTTAATTCATTCCCATCACCTTTAGCAGAGCTTCACTAGCAACAACGACAGCTCCGCAAGTCTGTAGAGGCAGGCTTGGATCAAGGCTCAAGCTTGTAAATATACATTCAACCCACTCTTCCAACAAAAGCAGCAAAATGAGTAAAGAACTGTTACTCCTTTGCTACACCACTGAAACACTAAAGATGTGAAACACATCACTTGCAAAGCAAATGCTTTGGTTTGCGTTATAATCCAAAATACACAGATTAAATAAAGAAGCCCTTGAATGTGAATGAGCTGGCCAATATATGGCATCAGACACTCATTCCTGGTGTATCCTCTCTGACATCTATGGGGTTCTGCCAAGGATTTATTTAACCCTGGACWCCTGAAAGATAAAACAGAATTTGTCTTTCCTGAGGAGCAGCTTCCACTGTTGCTGGAAGTTCCTCTCCTGGAGGCCTGCTGAGTTCAGACGTGGAGGAGGATCTGCCACCAAGACAGGTGGTAAAATGGCACAAGGACAGGTGGATCATGGAGACAGAAGCAGTTTTTAAAGGGCAGATTTTTTCATATCTCAGAAGTGCCTGTGATCTCTGGAATGGTTTGTCATCAGTAAAAAACTGCTGTTAACATTTCTAACTGCTTTTTTTTTAAAAAAAAAAAATCATAATCATAAAATACTAAGATCCCTTTTACAAAGAGAACAGGTGGTGGGGGGGGGGAAGGCCACCCAAGCCTGAGCTCCTGAAATTCATGAAGGTGCCCTTGTCATAATACCCCCGAGCCCACAGATGATGCAGCCCTTGGCATGAACTCCTCAGACTCAACTCCTTCTTCTGGAAACCAACATATTAACCATCTACCACACCTCCTTTCACCAGAAAAGCCCCTCACTGTTGCTAATACCACACACGGTATTTCTGATCCATACTAGAACATTGAAAARTCTGGAACAGAGGCATCTACCGAAATGATTCCAGCATAGAGAATAGAATTAAAGATCRAGAGAATTCGACAGAGACTGCAGGGATTTGGGATTGGATCTATCGTGGTTTGGGATGAGAATCAGATTCATCCTGTCTGCAGTCCATGATCACTATTATATAGCAATTGTTTGCCCTTAAGAAATCCTAATGACACCATATCAGAGCACAAGGCTGGCAGTCMGGATTGCTTGCATCTTCTACCACTTTTGCAGTTGATTCACTCTCCTCCTTAGGTATGCCACTTTAGCCAAAATTTGTCTATCAGGGCAACAGTGTAAGAACGCTTTGAGTTTCATCACCAGTGAGCAGCAACTGCTGCATGAAACCAGGGAATTGGAGAGTAAACTATGACCAAAAGATCACAAGCTAGAAATATGCCAGCTCTAAGAAGTAAGAATCCAAAAGTCCTTTCTCTGTTGCCAATCTCAAAAGGTATAAGCACAAAGATTGTTTCATTTTACGCGCTGTCTCTTATCATTCATTATTCCTCTTACTTTCCTTGCTCTGCCAGTGTTGCTCTTTGTCCTCCAGACACAATAGTTCCTTTTCTCCTTCCCACATTTCTTCTTCTCCTAGTTCTTACTCATCTCTCCTTTAAAGGCCCACTTTATTCACAAGGCTCCGCAATACTAACTCCTCTGTGGACGACACAGTGCTCTGAAGAAAGGTGAACTGTGACTAYCGACACCAGAATTTTCTGAGGACATGTCTAAAATTGTATTTGGGAATCAGGAATGTAGACATTTCAAATATTCAAAACCAACCTTCGTACTGAGTCCCTCATTGTCTTTTGGTTCTCTGTGCCCATCTGACTGTGACAGCTCTTCAAGATGGTCTTGCCAAGAACATTTCTGGTATTGAGAGTTGGGCTCATTTCACTGAAGTTCAACTGTCTAAGCCAACTGTCTAAAATGCCCTCGGAGTCAATGGAAAGCACCAGGCTTTTCTAGGGTGTGATTCATCAGACTCATTCTAGATGTTTTCCTTAAGGTGAGAATGGAAAACATCTACCATGGAAATCCCTGTTTTTTCCTCTGGGCTATAAAGGAACGGTACTTAACTTTCTCAGATACTGATATTCTTGCATTAGATCAAAATTAGAGGAGATAAATCTCATCGTGGCTTCATCTTGATTTAGTCCCCATAAGGCAGAGTTAGGCATCTAGACATTTAGACACCCTCCATCAGCAGCAAAGACCAACACCACCCAAGGGTGAGTCATGTTATTCTGAGAAAGGGATCAGAGAACAGTGGGATGAATCAATCATCTCAGAGGTTCCTGCCATTATCTGCTGACATGAAAAAGCTGACATGATGAGGACCAAAGATCAGGCTGAGAGAGGAATTACCCTGACTTGCCCCAGTGTGCTCGGAGCAGTTGCTAGATGAGTGCAATCCCACCTCAACAGAAGAAATCTTTTAATGGAGGGACATCATTTTTTCCTATATTTGATCCTCACTGATGGAAAAAAGTTCCTCCAAGCATATTTTTTTCATTTCACATTGATAGGGTTTTTGTATTAGAAAAAGCTCACAGCAGAGCAAAAATTATATGCCTTAGTTRGTACATTTTTGTTTCTTAGATGCCAGAAAATGTTTCCAGCTCCATGTAAGACAAATAAGGCCTGTTCTGCTCAGATTGATTTTATTCACTTTTGAACTGACAGAGACTTCAGTTTGAGTTACGGCTCTTTCAAAGGCCTCATTAAAACAAACAGTCAAGGCCTGCACAGAACTGAAAAGGGCATATTTTTAGTAAAAAGYGAGATATTAGGGATATCTTGTGATGCAGCAGTTTTTTTTCCTTATGAATTTATCAGCCACCACATCTTCTAAAATGATTTAAAGRGTATTATAAGCAAAACCAACATTTTAATGGGATAAATGGTCACTTTTTTTTAGTAATGAACCACTGAATAACTTTACAATKGTAAAATTTCTTTTCTTCAGCTACTTTAACATTCTCTGGAGGCTAGAGCCTTGGGGTTTCTAAAGGCATAAAAAGGGATTTCTGAGTTGTTTTACATTTTAAAAGAATCACAGCAGTAAAGTTTGTAATTTGTCAAAGATTTAAGATAAATAACAGCCAACATGAGGAATTTCYTAGCATTGAAGGGTTTGATCTTCATGATTCTTGAAGAGCAGAACTGAAGAACTGTTTAAACTCTCATMAGGAGTATTGTATGCATCAGAAAAATAAGAAATGCTTTCCCAGTGTGGACTCATCAGAGCTGTTCAATCAGGAAAAGTGTGCAACAATCCGTATATTTGGACACAGAACAACAGCTTAGTAGAAAGTTTTGCCTTTGAACATTTTACACAGTACAGCAATTACATAGAGAAATTAACTCTCTCTGCAAAGACCATYTGAGAGACTGTTTGAGAGCTATTTTTTAATGGTGGAAGTTGCTAAACCTGACAGTTCCTCAAAAAATGTGACAAACAAAGGCAGCCCTCCCAGCAACTTCTAGGATACTCAGATTTTATCCGTCTGGTGCCCCACTGACAAACCAGCCACCATTCGAATAGCAGTGAAAGCAAATACAGCTCAGCTCTTCCTGCTGGKTCATATACTAGGAYCTGTAATTTAGTTAATAACAACCTCAAAGTAAAGACAGAGACTTTATTAGGCATCATTTTAAAGTCAGATTGCCTTTCTGCAATCCCCATGCTGGCCCTAACCTTGCACTGTATTTCAACATTAAGAGCATTTCAAAAACCCTTATAAAGATGCTTACCACATGCTTCTTACACTCCAGCAGCGACACAGTAAGGTGCACACATGTCTAATAAAAGCCACGCTACATGCATATTTAACGCCTCTCCACTTACCTGATTCTACTGCTTCTTTAACCATCACAGCACAGTAAGGGTTAATCACCTCCCCCTGGGACGGCAGGTAAGAGCCACTGTCATAGTTGGATAAACCAATACGAAGAAAGGGAGACATGATAAGTCCTGTGTCAAACAAAAGACGAGCGATATTTGAGAAGAGTCTAAAAATTCCCGTGGTTTTAACCAGCCTCTTATCTCCACTGGACAGGAATCAACCAGACGTTAGTTATCCATCCAGCTGGAGACTCTCACACTTCCTCCGCTGTCTAGTGAGATGACGGACTGACCAAACATGGTTTAACGTAGGTAAGGCAGTGTAACTTCAGCTGTCAGCTTAACTGTGTACCTGAACTCAACGCAAGGCTGGAAAGACCTGCAACAGCTTTGAGTATTAGTAACTYGACACCAGTTGTCAAACTGCAACAGAACAGTGAAGCCAAATCAGGACTTTCTGGACTGGGACAACTTCTGCTGTAATTTACGTTAAGTCATATATTCAAGAAGCCGAATGCTATGAGAATAGAAAGGGTTTCGGGAATACAAGCCTCTTGGAAGCCTGCAAGTTGAACATGAAACTGTGAAATAACTGAGTACTATTTATACACTGCGTGGAAATGATCTCAGGCATTCAGCTCASTGGGTGCTGACTTGTATTCATAACTGAAGCTATAAAGAGAAAATTCAGCTCATATGATCCAGACCATATAGCGGGAAGGGCAAAAAGAAAAGGGATCTCAATATAATTTTAAGCAGCCGAAAAGAGAAACACATAAAAGTACAGTGCCAGGAAACACAAGAAAGGCTTTAGACTGGTCTTCTCTGTAGGCTCTTTCAGAGTTTCCAGTGAGAAGATTTAATGAARCCAGCAATTACTAGCTGCTGTTGCTGGTGCCCATCACTGTGCCATCTGGGCCCACAGGCTGGGTTTTACCACCCAACTTTTGATATCAACATATGAGCTAGTCATTCCTGTCACACCTTCTAGTCAACGGGAGGCAAGAGGCACTTTGAACCTAGCTGTAGATATGTAACTCTTGGACMACCAAAGTTAAACAGCACGAGCCCCATCACTAGCCATTACCTGCCAAATATATTGTTCCATCCAAGAGATATAACAATAGAATGGGAGGAGGATGCAGCCCTCTCTTCTCCTTTTTGCACTCAGGTTCTCTACCCCAAGGACATCTTGTCTAGCTGCACACACAAGAAGATCCTGATTCACTGCTGGGAATAGTATTGTCTTACCTGCAGACAGTATTTTCCTGATAGACAAGTTCAGTCTTTGACTAGAGGGGCTGTTTTCATCACACTTGTCGACAACATGGAAAGATCTTTCTCAGCTGAAAGAATCAGGGTAACTGCTCCTGTGGCTGGGCTGACTTTAAAACTCAGACTCTCTGTTCAAGGAGACAAGAAAGAGGAGAATCAAAGACAGAGGAAAACCTGAGAAACCAAACTGTAGCCCTTTGCTAGAGTGTCTCTTCTCTTACCCAGCAGCGTGCAGTGGTGAGTTTCCATCAGCCCTCGGTACAAAAGTCCTGGACAACTGTAAAAGCCAGAACAAGCCTCTGGTCGTGCATGGCCAGGTCTCAGTGAGCTGTTGTTTTGTTTGTCTCTTGGCTATGTTGAGATATTCTCCTTCTTCCTGGTTTAGAAAACGAAGACAAGGAGCTGTAGTTAGCACTGGGACTGACACACAAACTGGAACAAACTATTTTGGAATTTTCACAAGTGCTGAGTACTCACAGTGTGACACTTTTTGCAAATGGGTGGCCCATGCAGTGAGGGGCAGACATTCTCTGATGAAGTGCATGTGTGGGAGGGGGGCTACCCAGGAAGTTCCCCTAAATCTGTTACCCTACATAAGGCCAATCCACATAATGGACAGCACAGGAAAACTCTCCTTCCCCTTGGAGCTCATGAGTCCCCAACAACCAGCCTGAGTCTGCATTAGGGACTCATAAACCCGTTCGGATACAGTTTTTGAGAACAGAGGAAAACTATTAGGTCCTAGGGTAACCATGTAGGAGAGGAAGAGAAACACTGTGAGCCATGTGTCTTCCCATGAATGCACAAGCAACCAGTGGCTACAAGGCTCTTCTGAAGACTGGCCAAAGACCGCTGGGTATGGTATGGCCCTCAGTTGGGAAAACACATCTTCCTAAGCATCAGCATTTGCGCAGTTTTACAGAAGGCAGTGGGAAAGGCAAAGCATCATATGGGGCAGCATGCAGGAGATTAGCATAACTGTGTTCTCTTCAGGGCGAGGATGGCAACCCCCTGAATGGCATTTTAGATCCATAAGCCAAGTCCCTGATGAACTTGCTCTAGAAAGCCATTTGTGTTTAGATATTCAAGCACAGGTAGTAGCGTAAATAGAAGCATTTGTGGCATAGCATATCAGTATAGCAAACAGATTACAAATGGCCCCTGACCAATCAAATTAGGTAAGAGAACTGGGAGAAATCCAATCAAATTAGGTAAGAAAATCTCTCTAACAGGAACAAATCATTTTACCCCTTTGTTTGACTTATTTTTTTGGATGGTTCCTTTGTTTCACAAAGTAAGAAGCCTATTTAGTCTGAAAGTAGAAAGAAAAAAAACAAAACAAAGGATTTCTGGCAGCAGGAGGGGAATCCAAGCAGTTATATGTTATGTTTGGGCATGCACTATCAGGTGGGAAGCTAACAGGAGTTGAGGTCTAAGGCCAGCAGTCAGAGCAACTGCAGCCTTCCACACATGCCATTTGTGTGAAAGGAGATGTCCTCTCTCTGCCTACAGCCATACTTCACTAGTACTTCTAGTGTTTGATGGTTAAGAGAAGACTATGTAATCTATCTCTTTCAAGTCCTGAGTTCCCACAGCCTTGGTTTTCAGGACCTATTCTTCCACCAGGACCATCAGGAGGTGCAAGGAGGGCTGTAAGCACTCCCTTGCCAGGACTAATAAAACCCTACCTTAAAAAAAAATCAGGCCAGAATTACTAGTCAGTATGTTGGGCCTCTGAAGATGTAAACATTACTACAGGAAACCAAATATTTTTTGATGAATCCCTGTGAATAAAACACTCTAGTTTTGTAAGTACTAAAGAAACAGAATGAAAACTAAAAATTTTGAGTCTAAAATTCATCACTTGTTCATTTCCATGAAGTCAGTGTAATAGTAAAATTATGGAACTAGTCTGTCCTGCTAAATACAAATGTCACTGCTCCAAAACCACCAGTTGGATGTTCTACAAGGTGTCTGTTCAGATTTGTGGATCAGTTCCCTAAACAATGACTTAGACTAAGAAATAATGGCAAAGACCAAGAAAAACAAAGCTGGAGACCCACCATCCCCGTGCATTACTTCATTTTGGCTCTGTATATTCACATCTCATGAAACCTTGTTTGGGACAGATCTCGCTTAATCCTAGATGTCAGTGTCAGTTACTCCATACAAAGCAGTTACCTGGACTCCTGCTTGAGGAAAAGAGAGAAACTGGCACTACCAATACATGAGCAGAACCTGTTTTAGACCCTTCCATTGGCATGTGACAAAATCCTTGGCAGTGCCCGTTTTGCTCCTCTGACAGCAAAGGGGACTGACTGGGAATGACTTGTCCACATGGGGCGTCTCCACTATAGAGATCTGCTTTTGATCAGATTCCCCAATCCACTATAACTTTAAAAAAATAAGTAAATCTACTGCATCATATTAGATCTAAAAGACTGCCAACATGGAAGAAAAGTATGTTGCTTTCACATAAGCCAGTCTATTACGGGACAAGTTCTGCAGCCACTAGCAAATGGGAAAGCATTTTCCACCCATCTCCAAAGTGCACAAGTTTGGTGCACCTTGTGCTAGCACTAGCAAACCAACAGCTGCCCACATTAGCCTTGCAAAAGGTGCCTAAAATCACAGTTTAGTGTTGTACCAGCCTCATGGCAGCATTCTGCCTTGGGGTGAATTTCCTCATCCTGTCCAATAAATCAGACAGATAACAGGCTTCCTGCTTCTCTCTCCCTGTCTTTCCTGAAACCATGTTGGCTTTGACCCAAACATCTGTTTTCCAGGACATATCCTCAACATTTGCCACTACAAGACTGCTACTTGGCTCAAATCCACAGCCATAAACAATTAAGGAACAACACAATTCAGCTCCATCAATGCTCACTGTAATAGCAGCGGTTTAACTGAGCATTAGAAACAGCTGCAATGGATATGGAGAACGTCTGCTTAATTTCCCAGCGGAAAGGATACTATAAAGTATATGAAAATTAAGGATGAAGTGCATCTTTCTATAAAGAGCCACCTGCAAACTCTCCTCCAATAAACCTCCTAGCCCAGCTTAATCGGGGTTCAGCAATACTGCACCCTGCTTTGCTGGCACATGGCAGCTTCTCACACTCCAGAGAGCGATGTAACATATGGAAATCCTTTCCAGATGATATTAGTAAGTAATAAGCTCCTTAATATCCTTAATCAATTGTGGTTAAGGAGAGAGGAAGAAAAGAGTTTTGGCTCCTAGTCAGCAGAGGAACTGTGTTTGAGACAGCTGCCTTCAGTGGGATTTGTGGTGGTGTGTTTTGCCAAACGAAAGTGGATGTATGCATGATGCAGTAAAGATGACAACTTACTGAAACGAGGCCTACTCAGATGGGAGTGAAAATATTTGTGAATTTGAGATTTTTTTTTTTTTTTTTTTTTTTTTTTTCTGTCATCAACTCTCATTTTCTAGAGGTCGGAAGGAATATCTTCAGCTTTCTCCCCATCCCCCTTTGGAGACAAAACTGCACGTGCAAAATGAATTCATAACCTAAGGATCAGCATCACCAAGAGAGAGTGGAACCAGGGGTTGCAGCTGAAGGAGCCTCACCTCCCCAAAGCTATCTTCCAGCCAAAAATGCAAGCCTTGATCATGCAGATATCTTTTTATGYAGATGGTAGGGCCCTGCATATGAGCATAACTTGACACATCTCAAGGCCTTCCTCCAGGCTTCAAGAAAGCTTGCTCCTCACGAGCAACACCAAGCACTGACAGYGATGGCTCAGGTCCCTATCTCCCCTCCCTGACTCCCAGCATCCAGGAGGCCACGTGGCAGGGAATGGGCATGCAAATAGTTCCCTCGATTGACCTTCATTTTAGGTGCCTCTACTGCCTGCAACTTCAGCAGAGACCAAAAGAGCCTGTTTGCAAAAGAGGAAGTTCAGAATCACTTTGGGTAACATCCAGCCTGTCTCACACTTTCCTTTTACCATGGCATGGATCAGGGCAGGAGCAGGAAAGGGAGGGAAATTTGCATAGCTCTTTAACTTCCCCTGTCTCCGCCTCCAGCTGCAGCATTTGCAGCCAGTCTTGTGAAGGCAGAGGAGGGAGAGGGTGAAGAAAAGCAGGAACCAGCTGTCTCTGATAGGGTCAGTGTGGTATGAGGCTCCACRCAGCTAAAGCCTTTCCCAAAGCTGCACGGGCAAACTCGATTTTGAAAGGCAGGAGATGCTTTCTATGCAAACCGTTCCCCGCGGCTTGCAGCCAGAGCAGAGCCAGGCACGTGGAARTGAGGCTTGCAGACTTTTCCAGAGTCTGTGGTGACTATGGGAATGGAAGATTCCCCTTCAAATGACTGTGGATCATCTCATGATGCTGTGTTTAGATCAAGCTRTGTGTATCAGTAGCTGTCTCTTGTCTCCTACATATAGCCTACAAATGCAGCTGTTTGGACCCTGCTAAGTTCATGTGGTTTCCTCCTGTAGCATCTGTTGTGTGTAAGAGAAGACAGAAGCCTCTGGTCAGGCCTCTTAGCTCACGTAAGTGATTCAGCTACCATGTAGTTAATGCAGGTCAACAGATTTACAGCTGTGCAAGGCTGGTATTCATCCCACCAGGGGAATCACAGAAAATGGGCTGCAAGGAAATCCATTGAATATATCCACAGACTCCAAGAAAGGATTTACAACCATTTTATGCAGATACCATGTTAGTTCAGTCTTAAAAACAAGGAAWCTATACTTCACTATCATTAGGCTGCCACTTAAATGCTTTAAGTTGACCTAACTGCAGGCTATGTCAAAAGACACCATTCAGCTTTCCAGTCATCTCAGATTGAAGGTTCCCAATCTCCCCCAGTGCTGTGCCAGGTGTTGGGCAGCATATAGCATCAGGGAACGGATTTGGTTAAAATCCTCTTTCTTTTCTTTACCTGACAAGCCAGTTTGCTGCTGGATCCATTCCCTGATCCAATATACTCCGTGGCTGTGCAGAAGCTGGTGCCAGCATAAGGGTGGCAGCAGCAACACAGATTTGGGAGTGGGACACAACAACTGTGCATTGGTAGAGATATATAAAAAAAAAAAAAAAAAAAAGGAAGTCATGGCCTCACTGCCAGTGAAGAAATAAAGGGTGCACAGACATTTGCAGCACACGTATAAGCTACCACCGCAGATCCCTTCATATTCTGTATAGAGATAAAAGTACTTGTAGGGCATTAATCATCCCATCATAAAGACGACATCTAACATAACGTAGGTGAAATATGTCCTGGAATCCCTATTTCTCTCTACTAGCCAGGACAAATACATCTATCTCAAAGCGTCCAAAATCAGTAAGCCCTACAAAAATCAGGTAAGTCTCACCACTGATATCCTGATCTCCAGTGAACAAGACATAGATCTCACAGCTTGATCTATAAGCAGATGCATTTATACCCAGCAGTGTGATGATAGCTTAAAGAGATAGTGAAGTATAGCTGGGTAGGGACCCCACAGTTCCTTACTAAGATATATATTGGTTTTCCAAACAGCACAGCCACAGAAAATCTGCTTCTGGGAAGAGTCCCTGGTCCATGCTGGGAGGATGCTGCCTGGCTGGAGCCAAAGYCATCCCAGGAATTGCTCTAATAACAAAAAAGACAGTCCAGGATCATGGGAATGCTCCCTACAGCTCTTAYATACATGCAGCAGGAACCAAGTTCTTCTATCAAGAAATGAATTTCTTTCCGTATGCCATTCCCTTCCTGCACTCCAACGGAAACCCTCTGTGAGTTTCTCTYTTGCTGGCGGGGCACGATTTTTAAAGATAAAACCCTTGCTATTTCTATAAACCAGAAAGAGAAGCAAAACTGACCCAACAAAAAGAAAAGGCCAAATTCGTACGGGGGACAAGCTCCTCCAGGCTCCTCCCATACGCTATGCCTTCTGAAACAGCCAGTTTGCACCCTGACTTGTTCCACCCAGAAGAGACCAACTATTCAACTGACTTTCCTTTGTATCTTTTTTTCTTTTTGGTGCATTTTTTTCATTTCGGGTCCAGATTATCAAAACCAGCTTTTCAGTTTTGCTTTCCTATTTTCCTAGAGAGCTTCTGGTTAATGTAATTTCCTGTATCACTCCACTTCTGCAACATCTGGGTCACACAGACTCCAAGGAAAAAAAAGTTTTAAAAGTAATGATCCCCATTGTGTTTGTTTACTATTTTTAATACGGACTTTTCAGATTTTAGCTCTCTTCCAACCGACACAGGCCAAACTTGATGCAACACTGCTCAGTTTTTCAAACACTGCACACATAAGGCCTTCAAAGAGCTCTCCCGTGTAAGAATGAAGGTAACAAAAATACGTTTAAACAAGATTTAACTACAATATCTCCTTTCCTTCCTTTGTTCTCTCATTGGTTAGCCCAGCAGTTCCTGTATCTCTGTAAGATTTTGACATTGGTTAACAGACTTCTTTCTGTGTGTGTGTGTGTGTGTGTGTGTGTGTGTGTGTGTNTTTTTTTTTTTTTTTTTTTTTTTTTAATGACACAGGTAGAGTTTGCCTCAAACACTTCACCATCTCAAATCAGGACGGCAACTAACGTGCTGAACTTCCTGCCAGTGCCAGTGTCTGCAAACTCTTTTTCACTTTCTTTCTTTCTCTCATAAAAGAAAGGCCTAAGGAGAGGGACAGTGACCATAATGGGGCATATTAACATCCTTTCTTCTGCAGGCACCGTTTCAAGCCTACAGTTAACCTTGTTCAGTAGTACAGGTGTTTAATCTCTTTATTTCATCCAGAAAATTGCTAACAGTATTTGGACCTTGAATCATAGAAAAAATGGGCTGGAAAAGAGCATTTCATTCATTTCCCTGCCTCCTGGCAGATTATGTCTACATCATTCTTGATGTATCTGTCTTGCCATCTGTCAGGAATGATGCTTTTTGTGTGCTCACTGTTACCATACATTCATCAAAACTGTGGCCAAGATTGCCGGAGAGGAGCCGCAGATTATAACTGGAAACCACRCTGAACAACCAAACCTTACTTTGCTGTGACACAAAGGACCCAGGAGCTACACTTTAGGAAACTACTCTTGATCTAGGGTTATCCCTGTTTTCAGAGATTGTGCTACTATTYTAAGGGAAATTAGTGTTTTTTCCTTGCCACTGTTTCTCTCCAGCATTGGACATTTCCTGTCACCCTCAGCAGATAGCAATTGCAAGAAGCTTCTCAACTGCCACGTAACTACGTTTTAGGCTCACCAACAGYACAAGCACAGCTCTGGTAAATGGCCTTCAGCTACTCTCTCCTTCCACTGTAGTCTTCTCCTCTCATTCATCCACCAGTGTCTATCTCTGTTTATGCTCTTAGTTTTATCTCTGATTAGGGCGATGTAGGGCACAGTGGATGGAAGAAGGCAATACAAAATGCAGTCATTTTAGCCCAAAGTGGTGAAAATTAGGGCTTTTTTCATATYACCTCCTAGCTACTTAAATAAAGCTTTTTGGGCTCAGCTCTTGTGTGAAGAGCTAAATCATCATGCAGGTGACATCTGCTTCCCTTCTCCCTCCAACTCACACTATTTCCCCTGCTAACTAGGGGAAGAAAATCCCCATCTGYGAGGTGAAGGCATAGCTGTGTCTGACATGGAGCTGCAGAGCTAGATTTTTTGGAGGGGCTGTGCAAGAGAGACCTACAACATAAAGATGCCCATCAGTGCTGCTGGGACATCAGCACACACTTCCGACATTTCCTAAAAGGAGTGAGCTCAGAGGCTCACATCAGTACCACTGTTGAAAGCTCATTCAGCTTAATGCCACATCCTGCTCCTCTACTACAGCACTGCCTTCTACTCTCTCCTACTCCACCTCCACTCATGACCTCCCGCATTGTGATTAGCAGAAGAGGTCCASATGCACATGGAGCTGCAGCTGGTGATGTTTCCACTAGTGGAGTCTTGGGACCAAACGGGCCCCCCAGGCCCCAGGGAACAGCACATGGACACTTCTTTCACATAGGCAGGAGTCAGTCTTATGACTCACTGGATGTCTCCTTCCCTCCACCCTTTCCCCAAGCAATCCAATCTGGATTCCTGACACCTACCTTTAGAAATCCACACTACAAGCATCTACATAAGGACTAATCATGCTCTCTTCATAGTCAACCCCCCAAAAATAGGTCTGCTGGGTTTTCAGTTTCCATCATCCCCAAACAATTGTCTAAATGAGTCAAACGTGCACACCCTTGAATGCCTCTTTCTCCCTGTGGATGACAAACAGACACCAGGGAACCAGTTCAGGTGGAGAWGCCTGTCTGGTGTGTAGGTATCTAAAGTGAGAAGTGATGGCTCCCAACTGTGGTATCTCACAAGTCAGTGATTAAACAAATTTGGAGATCAGCTTATGGGCACTTGTCTGCACTGAGACCCATACGAATTAACACGTGTATTAACACATGTATTACAGAGAGAGGTCATGAATAAGCTGAGGACATGATGACAGTCTACAGGTTTGATCAAGATTTGGATCTAATATCCACTAAAGTTTTTATAAAGGTTTRTAGGGGTTTTGAATCTGTTCTATAAATAAAGCAGGACAATGCTAATATCTGGGAATACGAAAAGCTGCAATCAGCTGTATAACTAAAATTTTTAATGACGAGATTTGGTACAAGCACCATCCTTTTAAATCTCACTCAAAAATACATTACAGAGAACCACCTTGCTTAACAAGGGGACAGGAAGAAACAGAGCCATTTTCAGAGACCTCTTTTATCTAAAATAATTTGCTTAAGTGTTTTTAATAACAACGGCTGTAGCTGCCCTGACGAGCACTCTCCTCTTGTATGATGAGGGGGAGGGGATGGGGGAGCTGAAAACGGAAGCTGGAGGATGTATGTTCTTTACTACTTCACCAGTGTTATAAATCAAAATATAAATAGCAAGTGTCACTGCTCTGWTGCAGAAAGCAAGGGTGCGAGGGGAAAACCTGGCTAAATTCAGCTCTCAATATGCGCACAGTCCGTCAAGACAAATAATGGTGTCTTCCACATCAGCACTTGTGTCTCTGGTTTCTGTGGATAAGTAGGGTACAACCCTGCCTGAATTCCACTCRCACACCAGAACAAATCTTCGTAAGCCTCAGCTGTTCTCTGATACATCTCTCAACATATCAGGCCCAAAATGCTCTCGTTCAAGCRTGCTCGTTCTTCCTCCGTCCCAGCTATTCCTGATTTACGTACATCAGCGGAGGAGCAAGCCCACCACAACACAGAAAGTCCATAGCAAAATCAAATGACTGTATTAGGAACCTCTTCAGGAAAAATGTCTGCATAAAATCAAAGTAAAAAAAAAAATCAATCAAGTAGAAGTTTAGTCTCCAAATAATTAAAATAGAAGTCAAATTTCTGCTTATAACACACTCACAAAAATCCAAAGCTGCTCCTCTGTAGCAAGCAAGTTTCTTGTGGGTTTATGGTGGTACCTGACCCCATAGTTTGGCCTCTTCCTTTAATGTGACAGCAGTTCTGTTGCTGAATGTGGTGTCCCTGAGTACCACTGCAGATTGTTATCTGCTACTTCAAAGTCAGGGATTATTAAGAGACCAAGCTGAATTACATCTTCTCTTGTGCCAGGATAAATCTGCAACAAGCCTGGAGGCTTCAAGAAAATTGCTCTAGCTTTACATTTGTGTGTTTGCAAATAATCCTGCTTTCACTAGCATTTCTCATGGTTTTGGTGAAATAAATAAAACTAAGGCCCCATTTCTGCACAGACGATTTAGGTTACATGCTAAATTCGGCCTCTCAGACACAGACATTCAACTCAAAGTGAGGCTACTGCTGCTGAGTGTTTGGTCCCAAGGACAGAACAGGACAAGGCAAGAACCTACTAAACCCAAGAATAACCTTGCTTTCAGGCCAGAGCTATGGGTACCTTTGGTAGAGGGGGTCTTCCCCCACAAAACACCACATTAACTCTACAAAACAACTAGTTGGCTAAAGCTCTGCAGCCAGCCTGCTTTGAGAATATATCCTTTTTTGCCCTCAGCACCTGTGCTTCTGAGAGAAGAAATGTTAAATCCATACTCTCAGCCTATGTGTTCATTGATAGATGTGCAATAGACCTTCTGCCTATTGGGCTGGGCTAGGTCTACTTGTCTTTCCAGAAAACATGTGGTGCAATGACATGTAAGGGAGGAATTGCATTTCCTGACCTTGGTGAGTGGCTGCTCTGGAATGAAATATGTAGATGAGATGATAGAAGAGAAATCTTTGTGTGACCTAGAGCTACAGTTTGGGTTATAAATTGTGTGCTGTACTGTGATACTTGATCTCTCGCACACCTCAGACTTATCAAAGAGAGAAATGAAAGGATCCAGCCAAATATCTGCCATCAGAGATGGCCCTTTAGGGCTTTGATTTAGTTCTCAAAATCCACCCTATGTACAGCAGTAGGGAGAAGGTCCATGCTGGTAGCAAGTGAGAGCCATTTCTCCTCACCTTCCYTGTTGAGGTCCAAACTTGCCATATGGAGCTCATGAGGACAATTCACAGAATCACTGAAAAGCTAGGACTGGAAAGGACCTCTGGAGATCATCTAGTCCAACCCCTCTGCTCAAACAGTGTCAGCTAAAGGTGGTTGTTAAAAACTGTGTTCAGTCAGGTCTYGAATAGCTCTAAGGATGAAGACTCCACAACCTTTCTAGGCAACCTATTCCGATGTTTGACCACCCTCATATTAAAGAAGTGTTTTCTTATGTTCAAAAGGAATTTCCTGTGTTTCAGGTTCATTACCCCTTTCTGGCCACAACCCTTCCTGAGGGCAAGGGTATATCTCCTTTCTGTCCTATGACAGGCACATATGCCATAAGCCTGGCATTTCTGGGCCACTCACGTCCTCCCAATACAAGAYAGCTTGAGCATGTGGAGTAAAGTTGGTACCATTTGGATCAGCAGTACATAGACATACATGTTCACCAATTGGATTTCTTCACTGTGAGAGTGAYGGAGCACTGGAACAGGTTGCCCAGAGAGGTTGTGGAGYCTCCTTCTCYRGAGATCTTCAAGGCCCGCCTGGATGCAACCCTGTYTAACATGCTCTAGGTGACCCTGCTGAGCAGGGGGGTTGGACTAGATGATCTCCAGAGGTCCCTTCCAACCTTACTGATTCTATGATTCTAAGATGTGTTGTCTGATCCTGAGGGCAAGGTGTCCTGCACATCCCTCAGATATATTTCTCCTCCTCAAAAGATCCTCATCCATCCTGTCTACAGGGAACAGCTCTTATCCTACACTGTCACTCAYAGCATGCCTGCTAACATGCTGCTCAAACAGGCTAAAACCATGCCAAGGACCATGCTCACACTTAAATGGCCTAGTTGACTGCAGCACAGTGCTGTGCCTGGACTCCAGTCCTGTTATTTAATTAGTATAGCAARTAACTCCAAATACACAACAAAGAATAGGATGCACTTGCTCTCAGAAGTACTTGCTGTGGCTTAYACCAGCTGTCAGATGGTGCTGTGTGTCCTGCTCAGCAGGAAAGGGTGGGCAGCAAGTACCAATCCTTTGCTTCGAATCAAAAACACAGAGAAGTGTTTTTGAGGAAACTGTGACCAGGGTTCRTTGTTTTTGTTTGAACTGGGACTTGTTTGCACTACATGAGAGCAATTGTGTATATCAAATTCACTTGCTTCTCTAGAGACCTAAATGCAGCAGATCTTTAACCAAGACCTCTGTAACCATAGTGGTACCTGGCAAAGCTTAACCTTCTTCCTTCTGCAGCAGAGAAGTACCCGTTAGCAGCCCCAGCCTCATGGCCACCATTCTCCATATATTTATCCATCTTCTTACCCACCTCTTTGTAAACAGCATCTTCTTCTCAGTTAGTCAGTCTGATTTTCTCCTGTCCCAGATTACTGTAATGATGAGTCTGAGGTCTACTCAACTTCTTCCATTCAGTCATACCCTTATGCAAGCATGTTTGCACCTTCTCTCCTCTTATCCTCTGTGGTTTTCAAAATAGTTTCAAAGGTCGTTATTCTGCCTTTTTACATCCCTCTCCTACAGAGACTATGAGATACTGTCCCTGGGCAACAGGTGGTGAACCAGTATTTTCAGTTGCAGCCAGTATTTTCAGTTGCTATAGAAAATTCTGTCAAACATTATTGTTCATACAGAACCACTTTTTCAGCTAAAGAAAAATAAATGTTTTCTGAGAAAAAAAATCAGAATTTCACAAAAACTATAGCTTTTGTTTCCTCATAGCCTCATTTTTTCTGTTAATCAGGCTCATCTATGGGAGCATATCTTATGTGAGTGCTATGGCAAGGGTCCTCAAGGATAAAGCCAACACCTCCCTGTACCACATAAAAGATCATGGCACATCTTGGAAGCTCCAGGAGATCAACTGAATAGAAGAACATATATCATCCATAATGAAATTCCAAGGAAACAGAATAACTGCATTCATAATCAAAATATCTTATATTTTCACTAGACAACTTAAAAAATACCCTAACTCTTCTATGTGTTGGTATGGAGAACCTCTTTATTGATTATTACTATTAATTTCTCATATCCACTAAAAAACAATTAAATGCATATCACCATTCCTCCTTCTGTATTTAACCCGCTTTTGCTACTTCTGCTATAATTCATTCCTATCTGCATTGTTAATTATTCAGGATTGTCTTTTATTATACATTCATACACTATCTCATCCTCAGCTCCTGATCAGGGTAGGGCTAATTACGAAGAGATTTCTTCTACTGTCTTGATTACTGATGATTATAACACAGTAAGTAAAGAAGAGCTGTTATTGCGCCCGCTGAACGCCTTTACACGCCATGGAGGATGTTTCAATCATCCCTCACAGGCACCGATATCTTTGATGTTATGATGAATTCTCTCCTTTAATTGCTTATGGGCTGGCAGCCTTGGGTAACAATTGCCTGAAATGATCATCACTGAGGCTGCCTTTTTCCTTCCTCTGAGATGATTTTGTGTGAACTGATACATTTTTCTCAGGAAACAACTGACACTTTATAATTGTAGTTTTTGTTTTTCTAGTTCATAATCAAGATAGTTAAGATGGTTTTTTTTGCTCCCCTTCAAACCTAGGTGTTCAGTAGGCACTACCGAGGAGATAAAAACCCAAAAATATGCAGTGAAAGATACAGTTTCTCCATGAGAGTCTCTTCTGCTCCTAGAGAAGCAGAGTCATCCTTGATTCAAGGCTCAGTAATGGGACCAAATATTTCYTTCTGCACTGTTTCATTCAAAGCTCAGCAACAGTAATACTGCTCTGTAAAGCTCACTTTAAAGCGAGTAAAGCTCAGGTTTCTCGGTTATCTTGACGTTTTTCACACCGTTTTCCTGGCTGAGATGCCTCTCCCTGTCTGCAAGCACCTCCCAGGCAGTTCAGAGCTACCATCTCCATCATCAAGTATGCAAAGCATGGGAGCGCTATCCTTGCTGTACAGCAGGACATGGACTGACGTACAGGTAAGGGCCCCGACAGCTSAGTGACGGTGTCAATCAACAACAGTAGATTGAAACACTTGGCCACACTGGAAACACATTGTAGACAACGCAGCTTGTGTGTTAAGCTGCATTCACCAACCCTTCCTTTCCCACCACACTGGCAAGGTGAGGATGCCCTGAAGTGGATAGGACATGTTAAAATTCCCTTCACTTCCCTGCTAAAACAGCAAGCTCAAGAGATGCAATAGAAGTCACAGCAGTGAGAGAATTAGACCAAGTGCTACTTATACAGATATCCACCAGAGTCATAATGTCCTTGTTCTCCTTTGTTTATCAACTGGAAATTTTCTGTCTTTTAGGGTTGATGTTTCCTGTGCTTATTGTTGTGCATCTTGGAGATTAAGGGATCATGTGTATTTGCACAAAGAAATGGATGTACTTCTCTTTTGATTCAAATCTGAACAAAATAAACAAGAATTCAGGTAGTTAATTACTGGAAAGCAATCCAGTCCAAAACAGGTCTAACGTGATGTGGAAATGACCGCTCAGATAAATATCACAAAATTAATTTTACAGATAACCGAACTCTACATCCGCACTGCACACATGACACTGTGCTGATGGGGTACGTGACAAGGCACAACTACACGAAATCCACACCGTTTTCCTTTCTCCGTGTGCTGGCTATATCCTTCACAACCTTACACTTCTTCYATTCAGCATTTCTGCCCCTCTGTGCTCTGAGAAACAAGAGGGCCAAACACATTAATGTATTTTTACACATATGTGGAATTAAAAATATCCAAAATCGGGATGGCCCAATTCAGTCCCATCACGCTGCTCCAAAGTACTATCTAACCCAGAAGCATTATCCGCCTCCAAGGCGGCTGTGGATAATTTCAAAAGCAATCTGAGCTCATTCCACACACATCATCAAAGTTAATGCACTTCAGCTCTGCTGCTGGATGTGATCTGGTTGGTGATGACAAATTAAAATTATCCAGCAGGCTTGATAAATCACAAAATTAACACAAACATGCAATGACACAGAAAGCACTCTGCAATTGGCTACAGCAATGGGTTTGCAGTTTATACTGCCTTTGCCAATGTTTTCTTTCCAGATAGGCCTACAAAGAGGAGTCAGATGCTCTGGCTAGAATATAAGTACAGGCAAGCAGAGAACAACACTGCAACATGGAAACAAATTGTCATGATAAAGGCTTAACACAGACTGCCTTCTGGTGTGAATCAAAAACATGATCCTGTGAACGATTCCGTACGGGAATAAGCAGATGGCATGTGAACAGCCCYGCAAGGGGTTGTTCATCTGCAGTAAGCCATGCATACGTATCGTTACAGGATCAAGGTCCTAGTTAGTCCTATATATCATTTCATGTGTTCAAGTTTTGGGTGTTCATACCACTGAACTCGCTTTCTTTTCATTTCCTATTTCGAAAATCACTTTTTTCAAAGCCTAGACAAAAACCAACATATCCTGGCCAAGTTTTCAAACTTAGAGCCATTAACATACATGCAAAAGGCCGAGTGGAGCTCCAAGAGAACAGCCCTCATGACAAAGCCACCAAGGCAGTTAATACTTGACCTCCTTCACAGCCAGCTTCAGAGCTCTTTGCAATTAAACACAGACAATAAGAGAAGAAACCCAAAAGCCGCCAACAAAACTTACAGTCATCAGATCACYGTCTTCAGAAAAATCAAAATGGAAGGAAACACAGACAAACCTGGAGAAGATCCCAAGGCGGAAAACCAAAAAACTGTCATGCTAGGAAATTAAAGTGCTATGACTCTCCTTCCTTCCATCCCTCCTTCCTTGTCTCTCTCTCTAATCATGTTCTCTGAGGCCCTCCACTTCTGATGCAACAGTGAGGCAGCCGGTGCATTTGTGAGAAGCTCCAAGAGTCAACTAAGCGACTTTCTTTGAAAGGAAGCTCACTTGAAGTAGAAAAAAAAAAAGTTAGCTCCACCCTGGCAGTGTAATAGGTCTCTGTTCATAGCTCCCTTTGCTATGAACCTGTTGCGCACTGATGGCAGTGAGGTTATTTTCCTCTACTGTTATCTCACAGGTTTCGGAGAGAGAGAGAAGTTTCCAAGTCAATCTGCAAAGAGGATGGGCTGTAAAGGGTGTCAGTTTAGGAAAAGCTTCCTCTAACCTGAAAACAGGATAGTTTCCTCCTCACCAGAAGCTCAGTGTCCTAAAGCAGATTGGCAGTTTCTCCAGAAGGACATCTGGCACTGCAGGCCTGGAGTGTAATTTTGAAAAACTGGTGTGTACTTCTTGGCG
>NW_028185038.1:16260791-16263473 GCF_003343005.1 Rhea americana | reverse complement strand
GGGGGGGAAGGAAAATGTTTGCCCTGATCACAAAAACAGCCTGTGCAGAAGAGAAATCCTTTGATGCTGACATGGAAGATGAACATTCGGGAAGAGGGATCTGAATTCTTGAAATGGCTTTCAAAAAATCCCAAGGACATCTAAAACTAGGGAGGAAGCCTGGCTAAGCATTGTATTGCTGATGCCAGCGTAACTGTGGGTACACCTTAAATTGGTGAGTCTTTCAATTCAGAGACCTCTGCACAGTCTGCTCACTTCATTCATCGTGTGTCCTCAGAGGGGTTGGCCAAAAAGTCATGGGGGGAGCTCTGGAGGAAACGGAAGGGTTCACATCACTCATGAAGCTTGAGGGGGAGCAAAGGCTGGCGGATGTTGAAGTCTGATGTCCAGTCTAGGCATCAATGAAAGAGACCATACCAACTACTCAGAGCCCTCACTGGAATATCTAGGTTCAACACAGGTGTCAGGTGTTCGACAAAAGGCAGCTCACCAGGCCTGTGACCTCTGGAAAAGAGGCTATCTTAGGAGGCCATCTGCTACCACCAGCTGAACACAACCTTGCTCCACCACAACAAGCTGAGGCAGGAACCTCTTCGGGGCAGGTGCTCTTTGCTCATCCTTCAACTGGGCTCCCAAAACACATTCCCCAGAAAGCAGAAAATGACACATTCGTGGGAATGTCGAGTCCCTTCTTCAGACAACAACAAACAAACAAATAAACAAAAAACAAAACACAGGTCCAGGACCCCAAGGGACTAACTGCTCCAAAAAGTGAAGATCATAATACAGCATTCATTACAAACAGCTTTGCTTCTCTCTCCTGCCATCTTTTTCTTTTAATAGCAAATTCAGTGAAACTTTATCTCTTCCTGCCCCAGTAACCTTCCCAAATAATCTGCTATTAGCATGACTCAATTGAGTGGCTTTCAGCTGCTCAAGTCATTTTCTTTGCCAYTGTCGTTTCACTGGTGGAAATTAAAAAGCCCATGAAAAGCTTTGTGCCCCTGCAAAGTCTGTGTGACTGGAGGAACGTACAGCTGAGAAGTTAGCTGCACTGTAATCAAAAATTAAAGAGTTTATTAAAAAGGAACTGATTACATCCAAGRGTTTAACTTCATTAGCATTCAAAGCACATGCACGTAACATAACCGAAGTCTCAAGACTGAACGGTCAGGCTGTTTTCAAGTCTCCTCCTTCAAAAGGAAATGTAGTTCACGACAGTATGCAGCAGAGGAGGGATGGAGACAGTTCATTTCTCTTTAGCACCCATATGAGCTGCCACACTTACCACAGTGCTACTTTGCAGAATATTACAAATTGGATCTGAAAATGATTTACCTGGTTAATGAGCTACRACATTCACTCAAAAACTAAACTGTAGCCTGGCTGTCTTACTGCATACTGCTGTAACCAAGAAACACCTAAAATACATCAAAGAAACTAGCAGGGGAAAGTATTTCCCTCTTTTTTTCCCCCAGTTTGTTTACTATGTGTGTTCAATAACATTGTAGCTGTAGTCAGTTTTCACTGTTTTTCTCAGTCATTTTCCCCTCTTTGCATTGCATGAAGACAGGAGGGAGAAAACAACACTTTTTGCAGGCAGGAAAATGTGATTATGAAACCACAATCACTTGCAAAAGACATCAGGTGTAGAACCTGAAAGTAATATAAACTCTTACTTAAGAAAAAAAAAAAGGAAAGAAAGAAAAAGAAAAAAGCCTTCTGGTTGGATTTCAAGTTGATGGCAGCTCTTAAATTCATAAGAGAATCAGRAACCATAGCTGAAGCAGGATAAAATAGCAGCATCTTGGGTAAAACGAACTACCAACAATCCTAAAGAGTTCCCCAAATTTTCTCTCGCTCTAGTACCTCCAGCCAAGCTGCTGGGTGTTGGAGAGGCGGTTTGGGGGCACCCAGGGGCTTCCTCCCTCTTGCATGCACGGGGTGTACGCACTACACATCGCCTTGGTCTCACTCCAGCCAGCCCCGGACGCATCCGCCGTGGGAGAGCTGGCACGGCACGGCACGGCACGGCTCAGCACAGCCGAGCACCCGTCACCCCGCTGCGCACCGCCCCGCGCACGGCACCTGCTGCTCGACCGACGCAGAGTGGCTCGGCTCGGCTCGGCTCAGCCCGGTTCAGCTCAGCTCTGCTCTGCCCAGCGCAGCTCGGTTCAGTTCAGCTCAGCTCGTCTCAGCTCACCTCGGCGCGCCTTAGCGCCGCGCGGCTCGGCTCAGCCCCGTTCAGCTTAACCCGGCTCGGCTTGGCTCGGCTTAGCCTGGCTCGTCTCGGCTCGTCTCCCCGCAGCGCTGCCGGCCGCAGCCGCCCCCGCCTCGCCGCCCCGGGGGAAGCGCACGCCCGGCCGCCTGCCGCCCCGGGGCAGCCCTCACCGCCTCTTCCTCCTCCTCCTCCTCCTCCTCCTCTTCCTCCGCACCACCTGGACCCGCGCTCCGCCGCCCGCCCCCCTGCTCCGCCCCCGGCCTCCGCAGGGCCCGACCCCCGCGTGGGGAGTGCTGGCGGCCGGGGTGCGCATCGTGGTCCAGACCGCAAGGAAGCGCGGGTTTCGCGGAGGGGAAAGCCGTGGTGCGGAAGAGAAGAGAAGAGAAGAGAAGAGAAGAGAAGAGAAGAGAAGAGAAGAGAAGAGAAGAGAAGAGAAGAGAAGAGAAGAGAAGAGAAGAGAA
>NW_028185038.1:16036192-16260691 GCF_003343005.1 Rhea americana | reverse complement strand
AGAAATAATTGCAGCAATCTGAATTTGCTCAGGCTGCAGAGCCTTGTCCTTGTGGCTAGCTGAGGAGGTCTGCTGACGGGTGCAGAGAAGTCAAGGAGGCTGTGTCTCTCCTCATTAATTTGTCCCATCACACCACGTTTTTGGCCACTAAATGTTCAAAACTYCTCTCTTCCAGGTGGGCCCTGCCTTGGACTAGGTTTTTATCTGGAACAAGGCTGTTTGGTATAGCCCCTTCAGGGCTTGAGGGTGTCAAAAGTGGATTTTGCCCAGGACCTCCCCAGGGACACATACGCTGCTCCACCGTTCCCATGGCCTCCTCCCATGCTACGAGACTGGATGTGATGCCAGGGGGACAGGTAGGTCTGGAGGGAGGAATGGCCTGGGAATCTGGGAGATGAGTGATTAGAAGAAACCTCAGAAATGTGGGAGCCAAAGGATTTTGAAGCAGTCCAACAGGAATCCTCCTGACCATCAGAAAGGACATCCTACAGAAGCATGGCCAGATGGCCAGCTCTGTGACAATACTGGGCTTTGATGCCGATAGCAGTCAAACAAATGTGACATATATCAGGAGACCTGCAGATGTCCATCACGCTTTTGACAACAGGAGAGACATACCTGTAGAAGACGTGGGGCCCTATTCAGGTACTTTCTGTGGATCCTAACAGTCTTAGGCAGCTATTGAAGAGTATCAGATGCTAGATGCCTAAAATGTCAATGGAGAAAGGATCTGGGAGGTAGATCATGCCACTTTGCTGCTTGGCTGGGGATAATTCTTACCTTTAGAGATGCAGAATATGCCACCTGCCAGACCTGTAAAAAAGAGATGCTTTTTTTTTTATCATCATCAAAATAAATCGTTTAGGAATTTTAGGAGGTCTTACTTTGAGTAAACTGGGATGTTTGTTTGAATGCTGTTGTAGAAATGCAAAATGTTACTGTTTTACCCCTGTTGTTGATTCCTAAAACATCAAATATCCAATTATAGAAAGGGAAGGGAGGGGAAGGAGAAGAAAGAGAAAGAGAGAAAAAAAGGAAGAGCTGCTGGCCTTTTGGAAATCAGGGAAAATGATCAGCATTTCTCTTCTATTTGCTGGAACAAATTGAGCTGAATCTAAYACATATCCTTATTAGTAGCAGGAAAAAGAGACAGTTCTTAAGGCAGATGATCTTGCATTTTAATTGCTAGCATACCATTAAATTATGTATCTCTTTCCTGTCTGCATCAGAGTGCGTTATATTGGGTGGGGGGGAGAGACTGATACTGTAAACAGACATAAAAGATTCTCCAATATCAACTGAAGGTAAACAGTAAAATATACTACTGGAATTTGCCTGGATTCCAGGTAACACTGGAATTTGCCTGGATCTTTAAGGAAAATTGCTGACAAAACTACCTCTTCTTAAATTTGCAACTCCATCAGCTGCTGATGCTGTTGCTACAATTTTCAGGAATGTCCTGGCATTGCAGAAGTTCCCTTGCCTTCAGAACCAAGCAAGAGGGCAGAGATGGCARATCAGCTTCCCGTTCCTACAGGCATCTCCAGAAAAGGAAGGGCAGGAGACACTTCCACTTTGCTGGCGAAGTGACCCTAAAGAGAGCTTGAGGTGATGGAAATATCACTGAACTAGGAGTAAGACAAGTAGTAGACCTCTGCAATCTGAAACTGAGTGTTTTAAAATAAAAACCTCTCAATTTTCTTTTTAGCTGCATGATACTGTAACGTGATGGGTAGGAGACTATAGTGTCAGCCTGTACTTAGACTGGATGCGTGCAAGGCTGTGACACTGGCGTGGCGCATTCCCAGCTGCGATGCAGCCCCATGGTCTTCTGTCTGTTCCTGGACCCCTGTCGTATTGCACMCACAAATGCACCAGATCATGGCACTGCAGCTAGTAACATGAGGATCACGCGGTTTATGGGAGATTTTGCAGTTCTGCAAGTGGTTATGCTGAGGGTTAAGCTCTAGGTATCACAGACAGAACAGTGCATCAGGCCATTTAGCTCCAAACTCGGAGCAAAAGGCGGCTTCAGCTTGTGTCTTCTCCTGGCAAAGCATTTGTCTGAGTAATGACACGATCACAAAGCTACAAAGACTCCTTGGCAGGTCACCCCTGTCCCAAGAAAGAATCAACACAAGTGCTTTCTAAGAGGGCAAATGTCCAGCTTGTCCTTCCAAGCAAGTGATGGAGACTCCGTGCCTGCCTTAGACAGCTCGTTCCACAGCTGTCCTCTGCTGCTGGAAAGCATTTCCTTCAAGTGTAACCTAAACCTTCCTTGCTGTGATTTAAGCCCCTTTCTTCTTGTCCTATCCACCAGGGACATGAAGAACAGATTTTTTCCCTTCTTTTTTCATAGCAGCTTTTTGCATATTTAAAAATGACAATGTTGTAGTATGGGAGGCAGCTGCTATATTAATTACCCAGCTGACACAGAGCTTCCAGTGAAACATGCATCAGCTCCTGTATATTATTATTGTCATTTAATTTGACTTGTACAACTAATCGGGCATTGCCTTCTACAACAGACGAGGCCACTCCTGTGGGTGTAGGTATTTGGAAACCAAAAGCCCTTAAAGCTGCATCTTTCTGGTGGAAAATATCACCACAAGCCATCGTGTTTTCTTTCCTGTATTTTAAAACCACCCACATTTTCAGTAAAAAAAAAAAAAAAAAAAAAAAAAAAAAAAATTAAACTGATTGAGTGTTTTACCCAGGCAATGGGCCTTTTTGAATGGTTTCATTCTCAAATATTTATCTCTATTTTTTGGTTTTTAAGGATAGTTACTTACAAATTCTTTGTTAATTTACAGAAAATAGAGGGAAAAATAACAAAAGGACACATTTTATAACTGCTGAAAAGACTGTCAAAAATTCGTCTTTACTTTAGATTTGTTCAAATTCAGTTAATGAAGTATTAAGTTCAAGCACTTGGAAAAAATGAAGGAAATATAGCATTGAAACAATTTTCAATGTTAAAATAACACTAGAACTGGGCTTCTATTTTATTTTATTTTATTTTCTTTCCTAAAAGTTTCCACTTCTGCTCAAAGTGTGCATTGCGTGTTAGGATGGCGTTTATGTTTCAATCATCTCCTCTAGCAGTCATAAGAAATAGGCTTGGAAAGAACCTGAGAGGTCGCTTTATTCATTCTCCTCCAAGGCAGGTCCAGTGCACCCCAGGATGATCCTGTCAGATGTCTGTCCACCTCGCTGTTGCGCACTTCCAGCTCGGGAGCTCCCCAGCCTCCTGAGAAGAGAGCAGGAAATGCAGTGAGCAAATCAAACCACTTGCAAAATGCTGTGTGACGGTGCACGTTTCTCAGACACTTCACCAGAAAGGGTGGGTAAATATGGGCRAATCTATGGCGTAGAGTTTGATTTTACTGCCTTGAACCTGCACTGGCTAGAGGTCTTTATTACTGCTTTCAAGCTGGAATGGAATCTCCACCGTGGTGGAGATCTTGTCACTAGAGTTGTTGCAGCGCTATCCAAAAATCGTTTGTCTGCTGCCAAAGGCCACCTGAACACACAACACAAACCATAGTCCCAGCCCATAAAGTTTACTCAATTGTGATTTTGTAAAGCTTTTTCTCAGTCCCGTTTCRGTTCTCTTGGGCTTGATACTGCAGTACGTCAGCAGCCATGAGCTGACRGCATTTGAAATAATCAGTTTAAGCAGATGCTTAAGCACGCAGTTTAGAGCACAGGCCACAGAGAAGCAAAGCTGACTCCTGCCTTCCCCTGCTTGTTCCCACACTTTGGTTCCCTCCTGCCCTTGTCCTGTCTCCTCATCTATGTTGCAGCTTCCTCGCTTTGCTGACTCAACTGCTTGTGTCACTGCAAAATGGTCTACATTTAAAAAAAMMCAAGTAAACCAAAACTGAAAAAAAAAAGAAGGGATACCCTTTGCTGGTTATCAGGATCATTTTCACAGAGCACGGCCATGCAAAGAGCTGAGTGGGCATAGAGRTAGTGTGGAGGAGGTGGGTTGTGGTGGAGCAGCTGGGATGAACSAAACCTTCCCACTCGGCTCTGTAGCCAACAGGTTTGTGAAGTGGAACTGCATGGTCCAGCACGCAGGAGAGCTGCAGGAGAGGTGTGGTGMTTTGAAACTGCTAGAAAAAATACCAAGTCATTTATGAGTAGAAACTGATCTCTTTTCCCAGAGAACAGTGTCCCATTGCTAGCTCTAGAGTGATACTCCCTCATGAGCTTCAGCATAWAGATACCATCACTAGTAAAGAGTCTCCCTGAAAGGGAGATCATTGAAAGCCCAGACTCCAAGCTTGTCCTGATTTTATGCTTTCCCTGGGTGTTTGCAGTTGACCACTCTTGTGGACAAGCTGCCAGATTCTGGGGTTGCTGGGATGCTGGTGCACATTTTTTCCCCCCTACTTAGCCACTTTATATCATTAATTTCATGAGGAAATCTGAAGTAAAAAGAACAATAATCATCTTTGAAATCACATTGGGCTCACTGTATTTACTGTCTTCCCAGTTAAAAGAGCTATAGGTTAAATTCAGTCTGGATTAGAACTCACTGCCCTGGGGAGTTACGGAGGTTCAGAGCTGAGCAGAATTTCAAGTATGTACACATTTATCATTATAACCTGCACTACTATTCAGCACAGAAATTTGCACTCCTCTAGAGAGCACTATAAGAACAAGATTACTGGGAGGCTGATCAATCTTCTGCTGCTACCTGCTAACAGTGCAGGGCTTTTTGTCTTGAATATGAGAGGGGCTTTGGTTTTATGTCTGGAAGTCATGGTTTTGAGCCTTGCTGCTGTCAACTCATTCCATGGTGTCCTCCTATGGCTGATGTCTATATCAAAGTATATATAATATATATACCAAGCTTTATAAAGCTCAATATACATATAAGCTTGTATAAGCTGTATAAGCTATAGCATAACTGAAGTATGAAATGGGAATTAGAGCTGGAAGATGCATATGAYGCCGTGGCGGTGTTGCAGCTCTTCTCCTTGGATGCGTGTGCACAGCCTTCAGGCAAATGGGCTCCGGCAGCACAGTTGGCCAGGGCTCATGGGCTTCACACAGAGATCTTGCACTCAGCAGTTTGAGCCCTCCTCACAGAACTTYGTGAAATGTTTTTTGTACTGTCTTTGTGCTTTCAGCAGACGGAGAGATACAATTTCCTACTTTTCAAATAAAATAGTTTGTCAGAAAGAACAATAAGAYACCATAAGGTTAATGCAAATTTAGGTCTTAGCCAGATTGTGTGCAATGTAATGGTGACAAGTTAAGAGGCTTTACTTGAAAGTTCATTTATTCTTCCCTTCCCTTACCTGTTCATGGAACCTGTCAATAAGGACCCAGAGTCCCAAACAGTCAGCTTTGCAGCACAGACGCTTGGCTCCCGGAGTCAGGGGCTCATTTTACTGCTTAGATGGAGAAATGCAGAACTTTCTTCTCATTCCTTGCTGGTGACACACTGCAGTAGCTCAGAGCAGTTTATTATCACTAATATTCAGAGGTGCTTAGTGTCCATCACAGAAGCTCCTTGTTCTGCCTGCTGTGCAAAAACCTAAAACTGGCCAACTCCTGGCATTAAATAGCCTCCTTAACATAGAGAAGTCTGGAGGAGGAAAGCCTAACAGAACAGGCTGTCTGAAGGAGGACCAAAGTTTTTCAGGATATTAGCACCTCACAGTTTTTTAATGTATTTATCCTTCACATGTGCAAAAGAGGAGTGGTTTTCCCTTTGTAGATATGGGATTGAAGCCTAGAGAGACGGAATAGCAATGTCTAGCTTTTGGATAGCCAGCCACTCAGTGAAATTCAAAGCTTCAAGGCAGGAAAGCAGGGCACTCACAGGAAAATATTGACCCTGTCACTCCCCACTAGGCTTCTCRCCCCACTACAGAAATTTGGGGACAGAGAGCCAGCCATTTTTTTCCCCCAGATATAGCCTAGAGATTACAGGACCTGCCTAGGGGAAAACAAATCCTCTTTTCAAATGCCCATTCTTTCCAGTTTGGAGGAGGACTTGGATGAAGATCTCCCACACTGCAGGATCACGGCTGGATCATCGTCCATTTGGTGGGAAGCTTTTTTCGTCTGTTCCTCTCTCTCTAGCTGATTTCGGAGGCACTGATCCCCCGCGTGAGGGCCTGGTGCTTATGGAACTTGTGTTCAATGCAAGAGCACAGCTGCAAAAACCCTATCACCCGTCAGAAATCTAAAAGCAGATTTTCCCCTTTCAGGTGAACGGCTTGGGTGTGTGCAGACAAATCCCCGCACTGGCAGTCCCCAGAAATCTTTTCTCGTGAGTCATCAGTTTGTTAGTAGATGTGGCGGTGAAACTGAGATGCAACTCGAAAGGCCTCGACGCRAGGGGATGCTGAGTGACTCCTTTCGGCTGCTGCCGTCCCGCTGCTCTGCTGCGTGCTGAGTCCATGCTGCCACCCTCCTGGTGCTGCAAAAGCAACGCTAATCTACCTCCTGCACTTGGTTTGCACCAGTATGCCATGTCCTAGCTGAGAGGGCCCAGCAAAAAAATAGCTTTTCCCATGTTTTTACCKCTTCTCTGCAACCTATCCATAAGCAGACCTGATGATCCATGAAGATCTTTGTAAGCCTGCAAGTTTTGTTTCTCTGAGTTATTTCTCACCCTATTTCTCTTGTGAGCTAGCATGCTAATTCTTCTGAATTAGTCTATTCAGAAGAAAYAAGGAGGAGTGTAGACGCTGTTCTGTTTCCCAGTGAAATTTCCCAGTGAAAAAATTAGTTATTCAGTTGAGCCCTGTGATGTGTATACAGTCCTTCTGAATTTCCCAGAAATCTGCCTTATCTGCTGCAGAGTTAGCATTAGTTGGGGTAAGTACAGGCTGCTGGTAACATTTCAGGTCTGACCTCCTTGTGGTGAGTATTTCGGATGAGGAGTGGGTTTACTGGCTTGCTTTCTTTTAGTGGTTAAGGTGAAAGGTCAAAACTTTTTCTTCTCGGTGCTATGAAAATGTCTGRTGTAGATTGCATTTACCATCAGTACTGGCTGATGGAAACATGTCAGGCTCTGGTTAAGAGAATCACTGTCATGTCCTTTGTATTAGGGCCACAAAAATCTCAAAATTATGATTTTCCACTAGAAGAGGCTGACTATCCAGCACATTTTCCCATCAATGATCTCTGCTTTGGGATGCCCAGCAAGAGACAGGATGGACTTAATTTTCAGCAGGATAGAAGAGAGTGAGACCAGATGGCATTAAATGTGGCAGCCTCCCACCCCCTGAAAATCAAATCCCTTCAAATCAACTCTGACAGCCAGAAGAGGTAGATGCTACTTACAGAGGTCTCAGCTACTGTCAGGAGGAGGAACTTGGAGCAGTGTCCTGGGCAATTGTAGCATTGTGAAGGGATGTGAAAAGCTCAAGTAAGGGTGAAAATGATCTCCTCTCTGTTACCAGCCACAACCAACTGCTTATGACCAAGTTAGGTACTCAAGCATTGCCAGTAGGAGCAGAGAGAGGATTTCAGAAAAGCGAGGAACAAAAGGGAGCTCCCCAAGCATTTCACGACTGTGGCTTTGATACATGCTCTCTGTTACTACTTTTGTAGGAATGACTGATGTCCACCCCACTCTTCCATCAAAAACATGGTCTCTCTGTTGTGTGTTATTCTCACACCTGCAGTGGTCAGAATGTCTGGCAGRGTATAGAGAAGTACTAAAAACTCTGACTTGAGTTAGAAGACCATGAGATAAAGAGAAAGAAATTAAGAAAATATTAGTGCTGTAGGTTCCTCTCAGGATGTAGTCTAAGACTGGCCACGAAGTGTAGGAAGACGAGAAGATTGGGATGGAGGGCCTGAAAGAGGCCTGGCACCAGCATGGTGGTGATTTCGGGTAGTGCACGGCGAGGACGCTTGCTTGGGTAGGTAGGATGGTAGAGGATATTGCCTGACTTGTGTTGTTTTCAGGGATGTTGGTGSTGCTGCCTGCCTTGCAGTACAGTGCGGAAATATCTGAGCTCATTTGAAACAAGCTTTTGCAGCTATTTCAAGGTGTTCCTCTGTGGTGGTGTAGATATGGGGAAGGAAGGGCTGATTGATCAGATCAAGAAGTCAATACCTCTACATTAGATCGCAGTGTTATTCATAATTGACCTCATCACTACAACACTAAAAATGCAACTTTGGGATAACCTAACAACCGGCTGAGAACACTTTGGACCSCTGGCATGCCGTTAATCCTGGGCTGCTGCATCTTCAATGCTCTTGTGTGTCAGTAAACAGATGAAGGCCATGATGCTACTTCATGACTTAGTCACACCTCTGTTCTGAGAAGGTCGTGATCTAAGGAGTGCAAAGTCCCTCGAGCATCCTTTCCCCTAGGAGTCTTCCTAGTCATGCTTAGTAAATGCAAATGCATTTAATTCACCCAGCCAGTTCTGGCAGATTCTCTTATTARAAGTAAGTCATTGCAGTAGCAGCTGAGGGTATTTTGTCTCCAGCGGAGTTGGTTTGAGTACTTTGCTTTCCAGACAGTGATAAGCATAACTGTATGAATCACTTTGTTTTTACCTCTGGCTTCATTTGGTTCTTAGAGAGAGTTCTTACAAAAGATTAGCTAGCTGGAAGCCTACTCAAGAGTGCCTGCTAATGAGAGGAAAAGCAAAAGATGGGAAAGAAAAACAAAACTAGAATTGTGTTTCTGCTGACTAATCCACAGTTGTTTATTTCTGCCTGTGCTTTCCTTTAGGATACGTAAGAAAAAGCTCAAATATGCTCTGAAATTAAATGAATGTAAAGTCCCTCATGCAACACTTCAGCTACATTTGAAGTTTATTTTGAAAGCTTATGTGGGACTTAGGTAATAAGGCTTTATGTTTTATCTTTCAGTACAAGCTTGCAGATTGGACTGAATCCAGTATTGTGTAAGACATCAAGGAACTATAATACTAAATGTCTCAAAAGAGGTGAAACTAGTAGTTCTTTTCATCTGTTCTAGTGCTTCTAGTTTACACTCAAAATACTCTCTTACAATTACTGAGCACTCTTCCACATGCAGTAGCATTAGTCACAAGTCCTTTTCCAGGTGAGGGAATCCAAGGCTCCATTTATTAGCAACAAAAAAGACTTAAATTCTCCTGAAGTCTCAGAATGAGAAGTGTTAAAGAACCAGAGCAATCACAGAGTGCCAAAAATGATTTTAAAAGGTCACTGTGCATAACTGAGAAAGGGAAGTCAGGTCTGCACACCAACCCTAGGAAATGCAGGGACTTTTTAATATTCATTGCAGGCTTCCCTTAAAAGTCAKTGCACATTTAAATATGTCACTGCACAAACTCTCCATCCATGTTATTTCTTAGGTCATTGCATGTTCAGTAATGGAAAATCAGCTCCACACAGCAATTGGGTCATGGAGTACATAGGGCCCTGACTTTTTGTAGTGTTAATACACTTAACATTGAAGACTATGCAGCTGTTTTTGAAATTTTGTTCTAGCAGTGGTCCTCCTTTCTCCAGTGCTTTATAATTTGAATTGTTCAGTTCTTTAGGACAACAGTTGYCACTTCTATAGGTCTGAAAAAGTTCTGGAATGATAACTCTTTAAGYAGATAACTTTAAAAAGTGAAACTGCAATGCATTAACCTGAAGGCATATAAATAACAAAAGTAAAATATTCGTCTATACACACATGCGTGCATACACGTGCATATGTAATCTGCAAAAATGTTGAGATACAGGGCTGTAGCAAGGACATTATTTGCTTAGGTTATCAGAAGTCTTTGTTGGAACTACACATAGACCTCTCTCAGACACCCCTGAATGCAGCCACAGGTATCTGCATCTGCTCTCTAGGAAGAGGGTCTCCTTGCCTACAGCAGCAGGGCAAAGAGGAGGTAGCAGCAGCTTCAAGATAAGATAATGGGAGAAAAGAGATGCTCTGATGACAAAGGAGAGCTGCAGTAACACAACGGTCTTGTGTCCCTTCTGCCTGTGTGAGTATTAATGCATGTATGTATTTATGTTCTCTATCATTTCTCTCTATCATTTTTGCAAATGCTCTTATTTCTCAAATCCAGATGTTGGCAGGTACAAGAAATAAGAGCATTTGTGGACAACAGAGAGGACATACCTTGTAACAGCAACCAGCCACGGGAAGCTCTTTCAGGCTGTTTTATCTGTGCAGCCATTCCTCCCTCTCTGGTGTGGAAGAAGCATGCTTAATGATTCTTCTATGCGTCAACCTTTCATCTTTGCTTCATTGCGTCTGTGCAGTGTCTGAGTCACCATTGGTCCCTCGACTGAGAAGAGTTATGGATATAAGAGAAGTAGTGAAATGTTACAGAAGTGTAGCCACAGAAAATATAACTAGAGGCAACACAGAGCTTTCAGAAGAACACATGTGAGTGTATTTGGAGAGTCTGGATTCATTTCTTCCTCCATTCCAAAAGCCAGCTCTGGCATGTGGCTTTCTTCCCATGACCTAAACCTTGAGGTGATCATTTTTAATATTGTGCAAATCCAAATCCATCCACCCGTTCTTCCTCAGGCTGCTCTGTTGAGCCCACTAGCAAGCACTTGCCTCCTCTACTCAAATAACATGATTTCCCCAGTGACCAAGCTGCTCAGCTGTAATCAGCTTGGGTAGTGGCTGTTTTTCTGTGTTTGTGCAATACTCTGCAGTGTAAAGGGAGAAAGGGGAAGCAACCACTTGTGACCGGGCACTGGACACTATAATAAGCAGAAGATGACGATACCAGTGAGGCTGAAAGGAAGGCAGGAAGTGCAGGTTGTAAGTGCGTAGGGTTTTTACTAATTAATGTGACATACGCCTGTGCCAGTCCTGGGTCAGGCGGTGAAATTCTATGTCTAGGAGCACACTCAAGGCCCTAGAAGGATAGAGATGGAATCAGAATAGCACTGTCCAACCTGTCAAGATGCAATCAAGTGTCAATCAACCATTCAGGTCCATTCTGTGATTGAACTGTAGAAGGCAGAAAAGGCTAAAAGAATCTTTTTCATATGTGTGTAGCCTTCACTTTGAATCTCAATTTGACAAGCAAAGGAGAGTAAAACAACTACTGCTCAATTCAGTGGAACAGGTGAAAAGGAAAATCAGTCTTCCCTTGCAAATGAAAACTGAATTTGATGACTGTGCCTCCTGGTGGACAGTTCGTTAAGTGAGCTGTTTCATGGGTATTTTGGGAGTGCCTTCAGACAACATAATACTGGACTTTTTTGCTTATGCTAAGTGCTACAGATTTTATAACAACTAATRTAACGTCCTTCATATTAGTAAGAACTAGATACCATGCACAGAGTTTCAGTTTCACTGTGGTCTGCCTTATCTGAATACAAATCTGAACCCTTTGCGTACTGTCAGATATCACTTAGAGCAGGAAAATATCTAGCATGCTGTTTATTGCCCTACCACCTTATCGTCTTTCTCAAAGATATTTTTTCACTGGCAGGTGGTTAGTTTACTAGGGTAGGAGGATGGTGATTTGGGTTTGCTCTTTGCTGTCAGTGATTTGAGTTTTGACATGCTCATCATAGTCATTGAAAAAGCAAGCCTGCTGTGGCACGGCTCTGTGGAGGAATCTTAGACATCCTGAAAGAGCTTTTTTACTTATGAACAAATCCATACTATCAGCTGCTCTAAGTAGAAAATAGCAATACTATACTTTGTTCTGGATGAGGGTCTTCATTTAAAGATTATCAGTATTTCATTAGTGATATGCTCCTCATTATGGATCAGGAATCCATTGTGCCTGGTGCTGGGAAATTTATCCATCCGAATGTCAGATGTCTAACTCAAGTTAATCACCTTAGGCCATTGGAGAGAAATAGGCGTGCTATGCATGGCCTTACGTATAGTRTGTGTTCTAAAGCTTTGCAACTCAAAATCTTGTTTCTTTAGATTAAATAAACCTTCATCTCTTTCTATAACCATTGATCTGAAGTTTATAATTCAGAACAGAGATCCTGCAAAGAGAATGTTAACTGAGCAGCAGCTGGAAAGTGGCAGCTGCATCACAAATTAGAAAGCTGGCAGCTGCTGAGATTGAACCTGGAAATCCTCAGTTTTCCCAGAAATAGACTGGGAACTCTTTTTTACTGGRTCTAATGGAATATTACCAGTAGACTCACAGATAAAGATGAAGAATTAGGATTTCATCACTGATGGAAGTATTTAATGGCAAATATTTTGATCAAACCCTTGTTGTGAAACCTTCACATGCCCTGCAAGCTTTGAGCAGAGGAACTGTCTCTTCTTTGAGCGTGGAAAACCCAACATTTCCAATGGTTATTCATTACTTACATTGTAGTTTGCAGCTTTTTTTTTCATTTTTATTCCCCTAGGATGAGGAGAAGAAAAAAAAGAGAAATCTATTGACTTTTAAAGTAATCCCTTCTGTCAATAAAGACCAAGCATGTTTTGACTTCAAACAATTTATAGAGAGATTTGCACACCTCATTTCAAGTGCCATTCCACCGTCTTGACTCCATGCTGCAGGTTGTTTAATTAGTCACATTAATCCACTAAGCAATGGCAAAATGCTTAGTAATGATGTCTAACTAGAGCATTGCAAGGGAACTTTGTTGTTTAATTAGGAGATAATTGATGATAGTGCAGAGAGTACCAAGTTATAAAAGGCTTTTGCATGTCAATTGGGCTTGTGCTGAGCTCAATACAATAGCTTTTAAATGGACTGTTCAAATTAATTGCCATTATTCTGGGACATAGATTTAACAGGAACCRTTATTCACCACAAACTTTATTTCAACATTCCTTTAGCCCTAGCAAATTAAAGGTAGGGCTAATGAAAGTTGCCTGGAAGGAACCAAGAGATGGTGAATTAACCATTGGGCACAGTGGTTGCGCTGACTGAGGAATCAACTCCATGGGGGACCCTGGACATTGAATTCCTGTTRATGCTTTATCTTCCTACTGCCTTTGATGTACTCTAATGTAGCTACATTTCAGGAGCCTGAATACTTGTGTGGATCTGGATTTTGGACTTACAGGTAGATCCTTGGTGCTAAGGATGGTTGTGTGTTGGCTGAGCTGATGATACCTGTCAAAGCCAAGGCCCTCTGATAGTTGTGACCACCATGGAAGTCCTTTTGGGTGAGTCAAGTCCCCCTGAAGTCGGTGGCTTCCCCTTCCTGAACTTTCAGGGCTTCTAAYCAGAGCCTAAGTCCCGAAGGGCGAAACTTGAGCAAAAAAGGTGCTGAAGACATCTAGGAGAGTAGAAGGAAAGCTGTAAATCACTCATGTCCTTGTAGGTTTGGGACAGGAGGCAGCATCATAGCAGAGCAGAGCCACAGCATTTGATTGTTGATGGGAAACATTTTTTAGAGAGTTCTGATGAGCACAAGGAAACTCAGATGATGTCCTTTCCTGCCACTGTTCAGCATCTTGACTTCTCTTCAGGTAGGAGTAGAGCAGATGGACATGAAATTAAAGGATTTATTGGTCAGCTGTGCCTGGCTGATGATCAAATAACCCAAGAATATCACATGGCAAATGCTAGAGTTGGGGACATGGTGGTAGCTGAGATAGGAGCATGTCTCTTGACAAATGTTAGAGGTGAGAAAGACTTGTATGAGGAGGGCTGAAAGCAATTCGGAGACCAAGAGAACTGAAGCTGGTTCGACTCTCAGAACTGTTTGATCAAGGCTCATTTGACTTCCCAGAGTGGGAGACTTAAGAGCTATTTGTTTTTTGCCTGATGCACAGCATGTGGCCCAGTGAACTCTGAGATGGACCAGGTTGTGTAAGACTAAGTATTACTCTCAGAAGCAATTCCTTGCCACTGTTTGCAGCTTCATTACATAACTTACAAAGCTAAATGACTATATGGGGATTGAACTGGAGTTGAGTGTGCTTCTCATCAAAGAACACTTAGGAAAAGCAAAAGTTTGACAGCAGTAACTCAAATCATTGTCATAGCATTTCAATAKCTTTTAATGATTACTAGAGCTCTGATAATGGTGTAAGTTCAGCAGTTCTACTTTGTTCRGTTTGACTAAAACAAGTGTGATTCTTCTCCCTTAACTTTAGTTATCTCCATGTGAGGGGGCTGTTGAGGCTCCACTGTTGTCATTGGAGATCTAGTCAATGGAGTTTAAAACATGATTTATCTGACTGAATGTGGACATCTACTTCAGAGTGGGATGAATTACACCATAAACATTATTGATTGTCTGCATTCTTGACACAAACTCAATTGAGCTCCGTCCTCTGCCTAAACAACCTATTCCAGTTGTCTCATTGTCTTTACCACAAGATACTTTTCCCTTAACATCCAATCCAAATCCCCCATAACGCAGCTGAAGTCTCTAGCTTCTTATCGTGTGATATGATAGGGGTCTATAAAATCACTGATTTAAAATCAGTGATTGCCATGGAGACAACGMGTAAGAAAAGACTTCCCACAGTCTCTCCCACTACAAGTGGAGCATCAAATTATATTGAAGCTTATATAAAAATTAAAAAAAAAAGAAAAAAGAAACGCAGCCTTAGACAGGCTGATGTAGTTCTTCATGCAATTTGTAAAACTTTCAATTAACCTATGGAACTCCTTACTGGAGGATGTTGTGGCCACTGAAAGCCTAGKTGCATTCAAAAAGCACCTAGACAAGCATAGGCATAAAAATCCTTTGAAAGTTATTAAATGCCAACAGACCCCCTCCAGCTTAGAAGAGCTGGAAATACAAATTGCTGGATGCTGGGAATATCTGAGAAAGTATTATAGCATGTTTATTTTTTTATACTTTTCCTTAGTCATTTGCTGCTAGTAATTCTTATAGGCTGGATTTACARAGAACTGCTTCTGTCTGTTCTTTAGGCTAAATTACTCCAGTTCAGTCCATTTTTACTATAGATGACATTTTCTCAGCYTCTGAGGTTTTTCTTGACACTCTCTTCTGTTCCACATCCTTCTTGAAAAGTTGAATCCAAACCGGACCTCATCCTCCACAGGAACCCAGCAGACATCAAGTTCAACAGCTTTACCTCACTTTGCTTGCAATTTCTGTTCTCATTTGTGCACCCAAATGTGGTGTTTCCTTTGGGTTAAAATATCTTTCATGAGCAGATGAAAACTGATGTAAATCTGTGGTATGCAGATCTAGATGATACAAGTACAGCATGCCGACAGCGTTAAGGAAGGGGAGAGATTTAAAGTCCTCTTAACTTTCCAGGTAAATTTATTTCTGTGGAGATGTAGCTCTCCACCTCTAGTTGTCCTTGCCGTATACCACCCTGCCTGGGGTAAATATATCTGGCATACTGAACAGCTGAGAGACAAATACCACTAATATGGTTAAAAGACCGGTAGCCATTATAGGACATTTGCATCTACTTCTTTTTTTCATTTGCATCTGCTAGAAACTTCACATAAGATCTCRGTCAAATCACTGTTCTCCCTCTCCTGGTCTCTGAAAACAGATGGTATCAATGCTTTCACACCTGCCTTGCCTGTTTGTGAGTTTCCCTGGGAGCTGGCACSTCTTTTTAATGCTATTAGCCTTATTTCTAATCTTTTTGCAATGTTTTATTCAGCAAGATCCCAAGTCTGGAGCTCTTGACACTTCATGAGATGTAAGATCTGGATCCAGACTTGACCTTCGAGGCCTAGGACCATCTTTCAGTTATGAGACAGATGTCATTTGCATATACTTTCTTGCTTCAAAATGATATGATCCCCTCTGAATTAGCATAGCTCTATCAATGAGCATTTATTTCAAGAGACTTTCTAATTGTTCCCAACTTTCATTTTGTAACAGATACTTTGTTCTAACAAATGCTTCTACAGAAGCCTTGCCTTCCCGKGCTTCTGTAATCGTACAGGGGGTGGAATGTGATTATGAGGAAAAATATGTAAAATATGCAAAGGTTAAAACAGACAGTTGTCATGAGGTATTTTCAGACCTGAACATCTTGATCTTTGCAATAATTTGTGTTCAGAGATGGTATGCTTGTCAAAGACAATCTGAAAATAAAAGTGAAATATGTTACTTTGGGCACTATCTGGTTAAAGAGCCAGACTGCTCTTTAACTTTTCTCAGCACTTACAAGTTTATCACTTGCTGGATTGCACTTGTCACATTCTCTGCAGCAAATGGGGCCAAATTTGTAACAGAGTTACTGGACTTTGGAGTGCATAACAYGGTTGCTCTAACACAGGTATCTAATGCCATTTTTGGTGTTCTTGGATATCCAGCTCAGCCTCTAGCCATAGCTCCAGAAAGGCATMTATGCTGTGTAGCCAGCCTCAACTGAATGTCTCAGCATCTCAGGTAGCACTGGGCATCTATGTTTAGGTGAGACAAACTCTACCTCTTTCCCATGGGAATTCAATTAATTAATGATTGATTGAGGAGCATTCCACTGAAATATGAAAATAAAGAAGGCAATTAAAACATGGGCCAAGTCCTTTCCTTAAAGGGAGTCATCCAAATTCTCCCACTCAAAGCTGTTTCATGCTCCCTGAAAACTCAGAGTGGCAACTTGGGTTCATATGTCCCCCTCACCTTAAAATCTTAAATCTGCTGGTAGAAATAAGATTTTTTTCCCACATATAACCCAAAATCTTGCAGCATAATTCTCCTGCAAGATGAAAGAAATTAATTAAACAGTTCTCTAACATCAAAACAATGCTCTTAATCATATCTGGTGGTGATAATATCCTGCCTTCTTTTGTGTTTTCACCAATGATTTCTGTCATTATCTTTCATAATTGGCATCTTTCATAACTTCCCCCATTTCGGTCAAACGCTCCGGTTTTCTCCTCTCCCCAGAATGTTGGCTGGATTCACTCTCTGCAAGGAAATGAAACATCTGATGTTGGAAAGGGAGCCAGCTTAGTCTGGGAAGCCTATGGGCTGTCCAGGTGCAAATTTTCTGCCTCAGTTTCCCACTTTTCCCAAATAAGGAAAATGCAGCTCTGGGGAAGGTTATTTCTGAGTTCTCTCAGTTTAAGAAAGAAAGAAGTCAATCCATGAGTTCCCCGTGGATTTACTGCAGAGGACTGGTCTCTTGCACCTGCTTGCAGAACCTGAGCACTGCTGCATGAGATATGGCACAGAGCATGGGCTCTAGAGGAAATATYGCCCTGTAAAACTAGGCGAAAGCAAGGCTATCTCCCTCAGTAATGTGAAACACTGCAATAAATTCCCAAAGTGGCATTGCAGGCCAGCAAGCAGACAAAATAAGATCAGATTGAGAAAGGAAACACTGATTAAATTATTACAACAAATTATTTCCATTGCCACAGGGTTAYAGGTCCCTTTATGGCTCTGGACACAGTGTCCTTGGTCCTAAAAGAAAAATCATCTAAGCAGACCCACTGGGCTGCCTTGGGGAACCAGAGTGGTTGAACAACATATATTTTAGTYCAGTCAAATGTAGTCAGAAACACAGGAGAATAATGTTGAAAGAATAGAGGTGTCTTGGGAAAGGGACCCAGGAGTCAACTTCGGTATCCAGAGGAGCCTTGGGATGAAAGATGGGGCAAGAAATAAAAAGTGGTTTTCTCTAGCAGACTGCTGTTGCTTACCCGAGCCTACATGAAAATCACTTTTTGACCAGGACCTGGTTCCTTCTAGCCTCTGGGCCCACTGAAGTATTGTGCAGAGGAACACCTAGAAACTTTTATTAATCTCTGATTCTGTACTAGTGGCTATGCCAAGACTGCTAAATCCAATGAGGACCACTTGCATCGTACTTAGTCCTGGCTCTTCTCTGTGTCACGTCTCATGCTCCCGTGGCCCTGAGGCAGCTCTATTGCTTGTATTATCTGTATCATTTCAGTTCAAGTTCACTGCAATAGGGCTACAAAAGAGCATGCCAGAGTTACAAGAGTAAACGTTTTATACTTTGGGATGTGACATGAGGGTTTGTTGGTAGGTGCGAAGCCTGCAGGTATCATGTGAGTGACCTGAGCAGGGGAGGGGGAGCCAACCCCAGCACAACCACTCCGTGCTGCAGACTGGGAATGGTCCCTGCTAAACACTCTTCCTTTCCTCATGCTCCCACAGCCATCTCTTCAGCCTGGAAATGAGTTCAAAGTTATTTAATTGTTCCTTTTCCRGCCACTGTTGCTTGCTTTTTTGATAATCCTTGTCATCATTCTCTGCACCTTTCTCTTGAGCTATAAAGCTCTCTCTTTTATGTAACTTTTACAAGTAAGTATATACAAGACATGAAAGACATGTTTACAGAGCAAGCCTCCTTAATGTATTATTCATTTGGCTTTTTAATAGAAAAATTGCTGTAGCCCTGGTGGCTTGAGGATATAAGCAAGATAGGATTTGTAAAGAGAGGTAATATTTTTTATTRTACCGACTAATAGATTTAGAGAAGGAAAAAAGAAACAAGATGTGGACATAGAAGCCCATAGAAATCTATGTRTGTTCCAGCCGTTGTCTGGATTCATACAAGATTTGATATCTTTCCCCAAATTTGCTATGTCTTTTCTAAGAGAGAAAAGAACATGACTGAGAATCCCAGTGGACAGGTTAAAAGATGAGCAATCTTGTTGACTACAAAGTTAATTAACTTAATACAGTCTTGTCAATACAAATTTATAGGAAAATACATTTCTTTCATTGACAGCCTGATATATTTTGGTTTGCCTTTAAACTGTTTTCATGTCCTTACTATATAATAGAAGATTAACTATTTGCATCAAAATAGGAGTGTCCATGTAAAAATTTATACTAGTTTTGCTCTGATGATTTCGGATCACACCTTCAACAATATCGTAGCAGCTTCTTCAGGCTGACAAAGTTTATGCCTATGGATTTTAACCGTAAATATTTAAGAAGTTAACTCTTCTGGTTGGTTTTACCATCCTCCTCCATAGCCAACTAGTGGCTTTCACTATGGAGTTTCCTAGTGTGGTTTAAATCAGTGAACAGGAATGATTTCACAGGATCAGGACCAATCCCACCATTCATTCTGCCAGCTCCACTGCAGGGGTGGATATACCTGGTGGAAACAGAGCAACAGACAAGAAGAGATGACAAGATCTGAAACACAGCATAACATACAACTTGAGTCTTTGTGCTGGCTCCAGTGCTGCTGCTGAAAATAAATCCTGATGGCTGCAATCCCATTGGGTTCCTATGTGTTTCTGAAGCGCTTTGAATTATTAAATTAAAGAAAAACAACCAAAACCAAAACAAAAAACAGAGRAACAGAAACTGGGGAGGAAAACAAAGTGTTAGGGAAATGAGGATATTTTCGATTGCTGCTTCATTTGTTTCTGTGACCAGGGAAGGAGAGAGATTTTCCTTGGCCTTTTCCTGTCTACAAATTCTGCCTTAGCATCACTATGCCTTTGGGARATGAACAGTAAAAAATACACTTAGCCTGGATGTAATGGACTGGTCCCACTGAGCACAGCACCTGTGCAGGCAGAAGGACTTCTGTTTTATTGTACTCTGGAAAGCCTGTAATTACAGCCTGGACCATAACGATGTCATCTTCCGTTTGACTGCAATGGATGCCTGGTAGGCTCCAGGGTTTCTTGAGGAGGAAGCCAGAACGATGGCAAGGAGAATCAAGGTGTTGAAAGAATGGTCATGGCAAAGGATGGAAACTGCTGGGAATGTTCAGATCCAGAGAAGTGAGTATCAAAGCAGGATATGCCAACAGCTTTCAAATATGACTGATAGATTTGCCTGATGGTTTGGCTTAGGGTTGGGTTCAGTTTTGCCTTGACCCTAAGAGAGATCTTTTGATTCTACTGCAAGTGAAATAAYCCTAGTAACATGACATTAATAAAAATAATGGTATTTTGGTGAGAAAGCTGGCAGAGAAACATCTGTAGGGTTCGTGACTGAGCAATTGTCCTGGACTTTTCATCTTGTATTATTAGTTTAACAATAGAAAAAGCTTTTTAATGCTAGAGCTAGTGACACATTCAAGTAGATTCTCYRGGGAAAGGATAGAAACTCCATTATTTCTTTTTCTTTAAGAATATCTTAAGTATTTAATGAAATTGTCTCGAGTAAGACTGACCTTGCCTTGTGAATGAGGGATGGAGAGAATACTCTATCAGGCTCCTACTAGCTGAGTCTTCTGTAATGGTGCCCTCCTCYTTTCAGCTTTTTGGAAACTTTTGCCTTTAATGAGAATCAGCCCCTTTATGGCTGCTAAAATGAAACTAACGGTATGGAGATGTTTTGGTTTGYGCTCATGGGTAGCAATTTCCTGTGTCTGCTGTACGGTGTGCCTGAACCGAAATGAGGTGGAATGACTGCAGCTGGCCCGCCCCAGGCTCCCCAACTCCAAGACTTAGCCCAGATGCTCCCCCTGGGATCTAGCTCCCAAGGACCATCTAGGCTTGGCTTCACAACGACCAAAGGTGTGACACAAGGTTATCAAAGTCTTTTTGACCTTTATTTACAAGCCAGGCCTGGCTTTGCCATTAAGGCATTCAAGGTGCTCTAAGCCAGCACTGAGAATTCGGATCCTGAGACTGAATCTACAATAACCTCCTGGTGTGGCCCTGGGCTGCTACTCTGGGAAACTGAGGGCTGTGTTTACTCCACAGCCATGGGAAGACTTCCAGTGACTGACTACCTTGCTGTTGAAGGCCATGTGTCTATTATGGCTAGACTCCATCTGGCCCTTCTGCACGCTTTTCAATGAGATGGGGCTGTGTAGGAGGGAAGGCAGGCAGCTCACTGCTGGAGACTTGACTGTGCCCGTGTGCACAGCAGGCTGTTGGCTGCACTAATCTCATACTCTGTGGCTGCACTGAATGTTGCGTGTCAATGACAGGATAAGACTTCAGGCTGGAACTAATGGGTCCTATTGTGCCATGGACCCAAGTAACACAGAACTGCTGCCAGGTTATCTTGCCAAGTGGTTCTTCTGTTTCATAACAGGGAGGGAACTTGTTGGTGACCTTAGCATGCACTTTTGGATGAGCTTAGGCCTCACCCTAGCTCCTTTTTCCATCTTTTTCCAAGAAGTATCAGTTGTTCCATGTATGTCAAGATCACAAAATCAATCTGAAGCATGGGTGGACTGTGCTAGGTAATAGAGGGCAGACTGAAGGATCACAAAGCCGTCAACATGCAAGTAAATCTTCAACATTATGAGTGCTAGAAGGCTCTTTGTAGGTGTGCAGCAGAGGTCTATGTGATACCTCTCCTCCCTAAGTTACCCTCATGTGGTCAACCCTGTGGAAATACYCTAGTCACATAAGAACAGCCCTAAATAATGCAAGGATGCAAATGGAAGAAGGTGACAGTGGCCATTTTCAGGAGCATTAATGCACAACCTACCAACATGGTACTCAGAGTGCTGGCAGACTGGGCTGTCACAGGCTACAGCTGATCCAAGTATGCTGAATGGGAGCTGGGCTTATGCTAAAGCTAGGTAGATACTGCTCCCAGATCCTACAGCATATGGGGCCAAATGAGTCCTTAAAACTGATCCTATGGGCAAACTGCCATGGATGCTTGCAGCAAATGTAAATAATTCACTTTATTTGCTGTTTCCGTGCCTCAAGTGAAAAAGCTAGGTCAATGTTGCTTATATTTCTCATCATATAAAATCCAATCAAGTTGAAAACCAGGCTCAAATCAGTCATACTTGTGAAAACTCTTTGAGGAACCCATTTTCTGTGAAACAGTCAAGGATTATGGATGCTACAGAGCAGAGGGAAGCCTGACTTTCAAAAGGATACAGTTTTTATAGCAGCCTCAAGTTATACCGTATGAAGTTAATAAAATAATATTCCCAGCTGAAAAGCTTGGGAATAAATGAAACTAAACTAAACTTTTTGGCTTCATGCAGAGAGAAGCCTTATTTTCCTTTCAACTGCTTTACTTTCATGTTGGTTTAACTCCAGAAAATTTTCTGGGGTTACTCCTATTTCACCCCAGCTTTGAGGAGYGGAGATTCAGGCCCAAGCACTGCATTAATTATTGACTCATCTTTTCCATTCTTGCGGGAAAAACAAAGAACAGAATCTAGCTTTCAAAACAGTAAGAACAATGTGTATATATCTAGCTACATAGCTAGATATTATATATTTAGGTGTGTATATATGTATGCATGAGAAGATTCTTTTGAACTTCACTGGAACACATTGAATTCTGTATTTTTTTGACAAGGTCCTGAAATGCACCACATACATAAAAAAAGAGTTTATGTTTGGAGCAGATTTCAAATATAAAACTTATGAAGATTAAACAACATTATCAGCCAAAACAAAACTGATAATACTGTCTCTAAAATTGTCTCTAAAATTCTGTTAACATATTACTCATGTCGATTTTTGAATGAATGAGGATATTACCTTTTTTTTCCTTTTTTTTTTCCCCAGCAGTTCAAGGAAAACCTGTTTTCCTGTGAATTTCTACAGAAATGTGAGAATCAGTTCAGACTCCCAGTGTCTGAGCTTACAAATCAGGTCTGGAGGCCATGAACAGAAAACACCATAATCTTTAGTAAATATGAAAGATGTTTCTGTGAATGAATATTGCCAATATTTATATGTCCAGGAGCTTACCAGAATAAAATTGCTCAAATGTTTGCAGGATGGAGCCATTAATTAAATAAGACATCATATGAGACTGTATGTAGTACACTAGCCTGTTCTCTWCCAGTTGATATTCTCGTTGGAGTATTGCTTTCTCTCTCTTTTCTTTCCATCCTTGATAGTAAGCACTTATGGAGAAGTATATATTAATGTAAATATTTAATATCTATATAGACACAGCCATATTAAATATCAATATATATAGTTTCTGTATTTTATATGTATATGTATATGTATATGTATATGTATATGTATTTATATTTATATTTATATTTATATTTATATTTATATTTATATTTATCAGTCTTTTATAAAAAAGGATCTGACTGTAAATGATTATAACCATAATACTCTGAAGGGCTTTTGCTGGGATATATGTTCACACTTTCCAGTGACAAGAATATGAGTAGGAATAATGTGATTAAATTGCAMGTAGGGGGGAGTTAGGGTGGACACTGGGGAGAACGTTTCATTGGTTGTGCCAGAGAAGCTCTGAAGACGTTGCTACAGGCACAGAGACTCCATCATGTGAGGTATTTAAGAAAAAAATCAGGCAAATCTGTACGGGTACAAAACCTTGTGAGAGTTTTCAAGGACAGATTAGGTAATTATATGGAAAACTGRCATAGGTAGGGCTGATCGCAGCCTGGGACAGATGGTAGACTACATGTCCTTCTGAAATCTCGTTTCACTGCAGTTCTGTGACTTCTCTGAACTCAGACGTACACCACCTGTGAGCCCAGCTTAATACTTTTCTGTGAATATTTTTGTACAGTACGAACAATAGCAGTTACCGTAGATGTGAAAGACAATTTGTTTCAGTGGACTATGCAGGGTTTCAAACCACATCATTGTATTTAATGGAAATTATGCATTTGAGTCACAGATCAAACAACAGCATAAAAAAAAAAGAAGCGTAGAAGGTTGTCCATATACTGGACGTTCTTGAAAAAAAAAGCTTTAATTATGGACGGCCTAGAGAAGTTTAGCCTGTGAGCAGTTATTCCTGAGTTCAAAATCCTTACACTGTTTGCAATATGCATTTGCAACAGTGCAGACTTCAATGGAAAAAAGGGACTGTATGAAAAAAAATCCCTTTCAGTAAATAAACTACTCATTTGCATAATGAGCATTATGAARTTTCTCTCCTACTGATAGGAAAGAGTTTCTCCTTTTTGATCTTAATATCATGGGTGGTTTTCTGTTTCAGAAAGGTGGGTACTAGAAAGGAAACAGTAACATTAATAGACATGATCATCACTACTGAGGTCATATTTAAATAGACATTGAAATATTGAATATAGGCCATGAAATATCAGAGAAGTGTTCACCTGAAGTCAAACTAATTCATGCTCAACACAGCTACGGAGTCAGAGTTAATACCCTAGAAATTCAAGCCAAGTAGAAAGAAACCCAGGAAACCTTCTTAGGATGGGACTTCCAGAAGTCCTTTGGAGCTGCTGATGGGCTTTTTGAGCCCATCTGAATAGTCCACAAAAGGGACAGACTTTGTAAAAGTTGGAGAATTCCTTWGGAATTTTCTTCTGCTAGTTTATCTGGTTAAGGAATTTCTTTGAGAATGAAATTYTCTCCCTCTTAGCTTTGTAAACTTTCTATAGCCTTTCAGGCCTTGACTTATTGACTGACAAGGCTGCCAAGCAGYGTAAATGCTATTCTAATGGCAATCTTATGTACATGTACAGGACTTGACGTCGGGTCATGTACCTCATTTCACAAAACAATAACAAGCCAATCAATGCACCAGTGACTTTTATGCATTATTTCACCAACAGTGGAGCCATTATCCTGGAAGCRATATTATTTGTATCATAGGACCAACATAGCGATGTAGTGGCGTCACATTTACCGAGCACCTGCAGGTACGAACGTCTTGCAAGACATATCAGGTACCTTCAATTAGCTTACCTCTTAATGAAAGAAGCAAATAGCTTTGCATTTATGGCAAGCAGCCATTAAGTAAAAGCGTAGAAACACAGATAATTAATCAGGAGCAGCTAATGTGTGGTAACACGGTATCCCACCATAATTTTCTCACGCGTGACAGCTCCCTGGTTACATAACGCAAATTAATTGAAACTCAGACCCTTGAAGAAAGGAGGGCCCTGCCACACTCCTTGGGAGTGATTAATGAATGTTATGTGATATAACGAGTAAATTGAACTAATAGAGAAAAATACAGTGCTTGAAAGACTAGCCTAGTTAAAAACCCTAACACCAACTGAATCCCTTAGGAGAGCAAGGAGAGCCATCTTACCCAACACTTTATGTTATATCACCAAACTGAGCATGCCACAGAAAGGCAGACAGCTAGAAGGGCACTATTTCTGAGAGTAGCTGTCTCTAAAATACTGGATGCTTTTAAAATTTTTGAGCTAACTCTGGCAGAGGAAGTTAACTTCGAAAGAGTGCAGCAGGAATGCACWCCACATCAAGATGAGACATATGATAGAGATGTTTTAAAACAGCTATTATCAAAAGAAGCTGAAAATGCAGAAGACTTTATGACTGATCTGAAGCTGATGAGAAATTCTTTCTTTATTGGAGGCTGGATCCCTTGATCAGAGATCTGTGTGTGACAGTAGTCAGGAACTAAAAAGTCAGAGTGAGAAAGCAGTGGCAGATTAGATGTTAACCCCTGATGATGTAGTTAGGATGCATTAAGTAGAAAATGGGAGGCACTTTCTTCAGTGTGCATCTGGGGCTGGATTTGCACCTGAACTTGACAACAGTAAGCCCCATGCACAGCTGAAGGCATAGCAAGGGGTTTCTAGTGCCACCAGCACCGGGGAAGCTGCTGCCTTCATCCCCACCTGCAGTTTCAGGCTATCTGCTGGGCCAGGTACTACCTAGAGGCAGCTTTTGTAAAGGTATCAAAGGGTACCTTTATGTGGATGACGTTTTGATCTTAGATAGAAAAAGACAGAACAAGAAGAGGAGCAGAAGTCACAAGGATCTTGAGAAAAAAACAGAGAGTTTAACACATGCTTACATAAATTCCATGAAGCAGTAATTGTAGATAAGGTGAACATCTGTGAGAAGGAAATGTCTGTAAACCACATGGAGAATGACATCATATCCAAAATATCTTCCTCCAAGGAAGAGATGCACATGGTCTACCAGCTGGAATCACCAATGAGAGGGTTGCCCTATAACCGAATTTAACCAGAATGGGATAGAAGTCTTCACAAAACATTTCAGAAAGGGAAAGAGTTCATTTCAGAGGCCCAGTGTTATTTGTCCAGAGTAATACAACTCAGGTGCCCATAAACACTTCCAAGAAGGCGCATGAGAACAAGAATTCAAGTCAAACCAGTAGTAGGTCAGACCAACACTTTCCTGTTGAGAGACTTCCTGTAGTTGTGGCTTTATGTTCAATAGCTCTTCATGGATTTTTCTTCCATCAGCTTATCTGGTTGCTTTTTGAATCCCAGTAACCTCTTGATACCCACCACACCCTGTAAGGAGAACCACGTGCATCAGCCTACAGCGATAAATATATTTACCAACTTCACCACCAACAGTGCAATTATCTCATGGGAGATCTGAAAGGCCACTGACTCCAGAATCTCACTGAATTATTTAACCAAACTTACAGTTAATAATTACTTCTAATCATCTGAAGTTCTGCATTCTGCTAATGTTGGCTATTGTTACTGTTGTCACTACACTGTCATTAGTAAAGATGTATGGGACTGGGAAATGAATGTGTACAGCGCTGTATTTTGAGAGGTTTTGTTGCAAGCCTGGCGGAACATGGAGTGTTTCTCTGGCTATCAGCACTGATCAGCTGCAGCCTGAACCTGAATGAAGTAGATCTTTTCCACATTCCCTCGCTCCAAGTGATGGAGATCCTTCAAGGATTCCTCAGAGCTCTCTTTTCCCTGGTTCCTTCCAATTGCCACAGAAAAATCATATATCTTTTGCATAATAACCTGCTTTACAAAGTCATTACCTTTACCAAAGCATCCTGGCCTCGTTCTGCTACCCTCCAAAACATCACTTCATTGCACAACTCTCAGTGCCATGGTGCAGTAGTGAGGGGCAGGAACCTGCACTGTATCAAATGAAACCGTGAGCCACCCTCACCCCTCCCGCCTACACTGCAAGCTCTCAGAGAGGGGRAAGCTTTACAGCAAAGAGAGTGCCATGACTGCATGATTGCAAAGGGGAGCTTGGCTTTGATCCAGGCAGTCGCCTGCCCAGGGCCACCTCAGGAGGTGGCAGTGCCACCGAAGGCGAGTTACCACGGCGATGGTGCCAGGCACTGCTCCCCTCGATCCATGCTTCCTGAGGACCCAGGTTCAGGAGAGCTTTTGCCTCCTGGCCTCTCTGCTGTTCTCTCAGCAGTGAGGAAAAGGAGCTTGATGTCTGCAATAAGTGGTCAAAATGAATAAAAGAAGAATGCGGGAAAGGAGGGAGCAAGAGAGGATTTCTGAAGAGGGTTGAGGGGTATTCTGTGTAAAACAGCAAGGGAATCTGGAAGAGATTGTTTTAAGTTAGACTGAAATGAAAGCTTGTGGAGTCTGCATCCTTGGAGATATTCAAAAGCCATCTGGACACAGTCCTGGGCAGGCTGGTCTAGGTGACTCTGAGCAGGGGAGTTGGGCTAGATGATCTCTAAAGGTCCCTTCCAACTTCAAGTGTTCTGTGATTCTGTGAAATGTTTTGCTCCACCTCAAATRTTTTGCTCCACCCCAAATTTTATCTCCTCTGTGTTAAACCCCTTTTCCTTAGCCTTTGTAGATGGCTCCACTTTTCAGAAGGAACARTTCATTTAGTTATGAGAAGTTCCGATGTTTCATTTTCAAAAAGTAGAAGCAAAACATTCAGACATTTCTATCCCACTTATTTTTTCTGGGTGAATTTCTTTGTCAAATTCTGCTGAAGTTGCTGAGTAATTCTGGCTTCTCCAATTTTTCCTTTTGTTTTCTTCCCACAATGTCCTACTCATAAGATAGAGTCCGTTCCTCTGTCTTCTGCTCATCCCTTCCTGCCCTCCAGCCTCAGCAACCACTTMTTGCTCTGCCCACAGAGAACTGTGCACCACCTAGGGTGGTGGATGCAAAGGGACTTTACGTAAGCTGGTTCTAGAAGGACTTCTGTTCAGGGCTAAGAGGCAGCCTCCTTCCCATGATAGTGACCTCTCATTTCTAGTCTGCAGATTCTCTTCCAAGTGTGATTCTCAGAACCAGTTTAATTATCTGATGTCTCTGTGCATGGAGTATGTAAGAGCTAGTTACATGATATGATCATGGTGGTTGGTGAATCCATGCAGACGACAGAARATCTAGGCTATTTTGTGAGTCTGAAGGAGTTTAACCTACAGCTTTTACTCACAGAAGAGTTTGAGATGGGGTGCTTCTCTGCACTGTCTGTTGAAGCTAGGCCATGGCAGCTGAGGATGAAGGTGGATGGAGTCAGAAAGAGATAGACAAAGCACAAGACAACCTCCTTTATGGTCTGGAAATGAGACCTTCCCCTTTGGATGCTCACTCTCTATCTTGCTCTTTCTCATTCTTACATTCTCAATTGTGCCGTGATCCAGCACCAAAAGGAGGGATGAGGAATGCCTTCCTGCCCCTCTTCCCATATGCTATCTCTGGCGTAATGGGCTAATCCCTCTCCTCAGTATCTGGAGCAATGATTCTGGTTCTCCTAAGGTGGAAGAAGGTGGAGTTTTCCACAGGGCCGCAGTCATCTGGCCAGACCTCCGCAAGGGTGGTTCTTCTTTAACTTTCTTATAAACAGTTACCATTATTTTTTATTTTCCTTCTAGGAAAAGCATAAGATCATGAATCACAAAGTATATTGGTTATGAGAGCAGCTTTGTTTCACCTTTCACTCTGGGTGCCTCAAAACAGCCCTTTGATGCCTATTTCCTGTGACAAGTGAAAAAAAAAATACATGTAGGGGTATGCATTTTTATTGTTTTTCCTTTAACCTGTTTTTAATGATTCAGTAGCACCCCTATCAGACCAAATAGTCTTCTCTTCTCTAGCTATCTATCACTAAGGCAAAGACATGGAAAGGAAGAAGGTCTCAATTGGTAGAGACCAGTTACGTTATGAATTCAGTAGGCATCTGCCGCTAGGTTAACTTCAGAGCCCTGAGGACCAAGGCCCTGAGGAGTAGCTAGGACTAGCTAGGAGACCACAGACTAACCGTTTGGGAGGTTTCTGCTCTAGTTTATTTTTCTGTTGCCTGAGTATCTCTTAGGGTGAATGACTCAGGGTAGGTGAAGGAAGAGTGAGAAACCCTCCAGGCTCTGCCTCCCCATGGAGCCCAGAGGAAGAAGATACTGTCTCTGTGGTTAAAACACCAGACACGTGTGAAAAATATGAGCTTGAATCCTCTGAAGAAAAAAAATTGTCACACGAGCTGTATCATAGCTTGCGGTAAAGCTCTGTCTACTGGGCCCACCAAGGGCTTGTTTGAGGTGGAAAAATGCAGCACCCAGATGCAGCTATTTTCCTTGTTCAGACAGACACTTGTAAGCTTTTCCATCACAGGGGTGTCAGGGGTCTCCTCTTGGTTGCAGCAGAGCAGGGGCAGAGCATCAGCTCTCCCTGCCCACAGCTCTGGAGGAGAAAGACAGATGAGAGGAACAAAGCAATGGCCTAAAATCAGACTTTCTGTCTGTATCTATTTAGACTAGTTCATTTTTTTTTCTCTGTATGGGTGAAACTCAACTCCTCTAAGAATCAATGTAAAGTGTAAAATCACTCTTTGCTGATAAACATGCACAGTCTGGAATACAATCACTTTTCATCATGGGAAGGAGGCCCACAGACACTCTTTTTCCATAACTGTTTTGGCTCACAGAGCAGCAGAGCACCCTTCTGCCACAGTGCCTAACCACCAGCTTTGTGCAAACCTGTAAGCTGTCCCAGCTGTACCTTCTCTRTGTTGGCCTAGCACAGGCCTGTCTTGTCTGCTGAATATTATTTYGCTTCTGCTTAGCTCTGCTGAGGTTCATTATGCTTAGGAGGCAACAGAAAGCTTGTGGAATAGGCAGCCTGCGCCCCTTGATCCTCTCCTGGACCATCCTCTGCTGGAGAGGTTAGGCATCAGACAGGCCATACCAATGGGACATGGAGACAGCAGAGGTGCCCTGATCTGTTTAACTCACTAATACAGGTACAGCTTTGTGAGTCTAGGATTTCTGGGGCTTTTCTGGGTCATTGTCTGTATGTGACTCCCTGTTTGGGATTCTGCTGGACACATCACACACAGGAAGGGACAGTTTTTACCCCTGAAGTTTGTCTTAGACAGCAAAGAGTGGTAATTTGTTGAAATGGCTGGTGCATGGATAAGGTTTGTTCATAAACAGGTCAATGAGACTAAAACTAGTGCTTCTTTTTATACCCATCTAGACTTGCTGTTGTCACTGAAGCAAAAAAACTGGAGGACAGAGCATGGAGTGTTTGAAGTGGGCATGAATCATCACATTTTGCCTCAGAAGATGGTTCTCTTACAGGAAGCAGCCAGAATTTGTGTTCTGCAGCTGAACAGATCACAAAAACCCTCCTCGCTGCCACCTCACTAATTGACTTTGGTGAGTAAATTTAGTGAAAGCATTCTTCTCAGCTCATGGTGGGGGGTGGGCTTTAAAAATTGGTGGGGACCATTTTGTAAGTTCCAGTTTCATTTCACCCTTTCTGGGACAGTGAGCGTGCACATAGTTGAGGCAAGGGTAAACTCMTCAGAGCTACAACTATTTCTGACGTTTGGAGCTGGCACCAGCAACTTGGGATGCAGCAGAGCAGTAAAGGCATTCTGGCCATCCACAAGGGAAACATTGACGTTTCAGTGGTTGGACAACTACCGACTCTTCAAATCACTGGCTGAGTCACTTTGCAAGCTCTTTTATTTTCCCCTAGTGGAAACAATATCATGAATGCCATACTTCCAAACCATCTGGCTGATTTTGTATCATCTTTCTACCAAACTGTGGCTATCACAAACTTAYTGTACGAGAGTTGGGTTGCAAGTCTGGTGATGGATTGTAGTGATGATAGGAGGATTTTAGTGCTGTTCCTTTCTTTTTTTTTCTATGAGGGAACCTGCCCAGATTGTTCCATGGTAACAGCTACCTGAACAGAAAATGTCGTTTAAGACTAGAATATAACTTGGGTCRTAGAACCAGACCTGGCAATTGCTTCCTTGAGTTCAATAACTTATATCCTAGGWAAAGAAATGAGTCATCATTTCTTCGTATTAAAAGATAGTGTAGGATTGTTTTCCTAGCTTCTTGCCTACAGACATTTCTTCAATTAGCCATGTTTCCTAGAAATACTGGGTTCCTTTGATACCATCTAATGCTTTTTCTCAGGGCAGATGTCATCTCTGAGAAGAGGAATCTTGTGTGAATTGGTTCTGCACAAATGCTTTGTTGTAGGATGGCAACAGGCAACATTTTAGTTCGGTGGGGAAAAGAAGCATCTCATTGTAATAGAAATGCATCCTATTCTAGCCAGCCTGATGATTTGCTACATAAATTATTGATTATTTGTCTAAGGGGTTTACCTGTATCTCCATGGTTGATGACTTTTGAACTCCCTAAACTTGCCCTTGCTTGTGCGTTGTAAGTCTTCAGCCTGGGCTCAGGTGCATTTGAAGCATGTGGGGCCCTTATGTACAAGCTCATTGGATATGTTAGTGTGTCACCAAGTGCAGAGGGCCTGGCAGTCTGGAGGCTGTCACGAGATAGCTGTGAAGAAGCGTTGTGTGTGGGAAAGGAGTGTGCTTTACTTACAGATGTTCCAGATGTGGTTCTGTCAGAGCTGAAGGAGTTAGGTGCTTACTAAAGTTAACAGCAAACTTAACAAGTATCTTGCAAAAGGCTATTGAGATAATCTGGAGATGAACAAGAGGAATTTCTTTCTCCTCCAAGCAAAAATTTCTAAGAAAACTGTTGTTAATTGTTAATCTTGTATTTATACAGATGTCTGAAGAAACTATGCTGGTAAGCTAGGTGTGTAAGCTAAATACATGTTTTGGATCTGTTAACACGCCTAAATTATATATACAAGAAAGTGATCAGGCGTGGGATCATCATTTTCACCTGGTCATTAGTCAGTATAAGGAAGCATGTGTAAATCTGGTCAAATCGCTGTGAGGCTAGGAAGAGACATGTGGATCTTTACAGAAATAAATTAATATATGTTATGCCTGAAAGGTGCAGTCATTCTTTAAGAGATCCAGTGATTAAAAGATAATCAGATGACAGTAATAATGACTTGAGCCCAAAGGGAGCTGTTATAGTAACTATAAAACGTATAAAGGGTTGTAATAGCTGGGCCTCACCTACTAAAAGATGAAAGAATCATGTCATATGGAAGCACTTGAATTCTAAAAGATGCTACAATGGCACAAAGAAAAGCATCAGGAATCAATTTACCTTAAGTAGTTTTGGCCCCAGGGGTTGCACAGCTTCAACTGTCATTTGAATTGGCCTTGGATTGCTTGGTACAGTGTGAGAACATGAACTCCAGCTCCAGCCTCAGAACAAAAGTGATGGTGAAGGGTGATCCAGGTCTGCAGCTGAGGTAGCTGATGGTCTGAATCACCACCTGTGATCTTCAGACTAGATGATTCCAATTTATTAGATCATTATTCAGTGAACGACATTTTCTTTCTTCTCATGTACATACATCACCTTTGCTTTGTCTAAGATGGTACTTGCAATGTCCCTGAATGATGTTCCCAAAGACAAGGAAACTCAAAGTGCACAAGGGAGTGTGGAACTAATCTGAGCATTAGCAAAAATAGCATTCTTAACATAATGCCTTGTTTCTTAACATAAGACTACTCTGAGTTTTCTTCATCTACTCAAAACTGCCTTATGAACTCACTATTTTGCAAAAAAAATAGGTTTTATGGGTAAATTCCTTGATACACAGCAATATTATCTTACATAATTGGAAGCAAAAGTAGATAGCATGAGCTAGGGAACCATACGCTTTAGCCAAGRCCTGCAATAAATTTAAATTCCACCCCTTGTATTGCCATGTATCCAATTAAAGCCTGTGGAATATTAGTGATCGTCATATAACATGAGAACTTTGCAGGTACAGTTGCACTAAAATCTGAGGTGTTTCACCTGATTAAGTGGAGCAGAAAATTCTGCCATCGAAATCTGAAGTCACTTATTCTTCAGACTAGGTAAAGAGAACAGTGTTGTCTGTCTTTTTTTCTTAATTAGATGCTAGCTAGTATTTGAATACTAGCGACAGATGTGGATTTCTTTCCCTGRAAGAATGATTTTCTTGGTAGCAGGTAGAAGAACCTTATTCCACAGGCTTTGGTCCTTTGAATTATCACTTCCACCTGAGCCTAGGCAGATGATCCTTTCAAAATACTGGAGCTCCCATGATTATKTGTAGATTCTAGGAGGAAATTAAATAGGTGTTAGACAGCCAAGTGATAATGGAAATAACTCCAAGGAGTGGACCTGAAGCKTCAGCAGGATTTTTAAGGAGGAGTTTGTAATTCATATGTCAGTGATGTTGGAGGAAGTTGGATCTGAACGCTGCTTAAGGTCACATCAAAATCTGGTCAAGTTAGCTTTATTAAACTTTTTGCTGTGGAGTTATTGTACATTCACAGTGATGCACAGTAAAAGCTGAATTTGGTCTAGTGGGTTGGTCTATCTATTTGAAGCTGGTGGCTGTGCATAACAGAGTAGTACTTGTAAAGTCCACAGTAATAGCGTAAGTACAAGCTTTTATCCTATTGTCCTTCACAGTAACTTTGTGGCAGTTTTTCCCATATCTCTGAATAAAGCRGCTGGAATTGCCTAATCTTTCTTTTCCTGTGAAGCTCACAAGTGTTTAAAAGCCCTTGTGTTGAAAAGGTCTGAATCACTCCTAACCAACATTGTGTCATAACTAGCCTGGGGTGTGTATAGGATAGTGGATAAGAGCCAGTGAGTTGAGGCTGGCTCCAAGATAGATTACTCTCAAATCCKTCTTGGACTGACTCTGGATTGTATATCCTATAGTCAAAAAATTAACTAAAGATACCATTAAAATCTCAATCTGGATTTTGTCTCTGTGGTTTCCCTTAGCATTTTTTAGTCTGAGAACCTTTAATTCTGCTAATTTCCAGCTGTTGCTTTTAAGAAGCATGTGCTACCATCAAGAAACAAATGTTTATTCTCTCTTGGCCATGGTACCTAGTTATTAATGGATTAGTTCCATTAATGTTTTGTACTGAGGCTCTACGACTAGTTGACATATGGTGTAATTTATCCCTGTTGACAAAGGGAACTGAAATCAGCACGTTCATTTTATAGCCTAATCCTGTACTTCTCATTAATGTGTAAACAATGACAAATGCGAATTTTACTGCTTGACATAAAACATACATCAGCTGAGTTGWACTGAGGGGATGTGCTATGTGTTGGGGGGGATTTTTATATAGCAGGGAAGAGTGTTTGCTTCACACAGAAGTCCTGATGAAATAAGATGAAACCACCTGAGTTGGAAAAGCAAACAGGTCTTGTAATGYGGACAACAAAGTGAGACAATATATAGCCTTTTGGTACCGAGAGAAGCAGGCATTCGACTTTATGGATCTAGAGTGTAAGTGTCAACCTGTGWGTCTGACAGATGCTCAGCATCCAGCACAGTCCATGGAGGTCTAGTGAAGCCAGTCAGTGGAGCCTAAGACCAACCCAGCATCGTCGGAAAGTAGACACGAAAAGGCACGTGGAGGTGGCCAGTACCACTTTAGATGCATCACATCTGGCCTCCAACTGTTGCTCTGGATAGGTACCGGTCTCTTGAAGGTCCTGTTATTTTTACCAGTCTTGTACAGAAATCTTGGATAACTTAGAGCATCTTGAATGCCCTAGATGCTTCTATTTAGGCAACCGGCTTGCATCCCTATGTACAGTCAGCGGGACGGTGCCCAGGTCCCCACTGACTATACTGCTTAAACSTCCCGGGCTCAATTTACATACCTAAGCATAGCAACTCAGGCAATAAGATATCCTAGGGTGTTTGTGGGAATCTATCTGCATTATAACTCCTGAACAATTGTAGATCAGTGGTTAGAGTGCTGGTGAGACCCACAGCTGAGCTGTGCCCCGTATTCCTCTTGCTGGGGATGCCTATAACGAGGCCCGGCTCATCAAACAGCTTCACTCTGGAGTTAAGATTCATTTTGGGAGTCTTGTTATGATGACCCCGATAAACAAATAGATATTTATTCTGTGAGAAACTTCCAGAACATAATTCAGCTCAGCCTAACATAGGTGTGTAAAACAAGTCAGATAAATCATCTTAAAAATGGCCTTTGACCATTAATTTTTTTTAATTAAAAAAACTTAAAAATTGCCKTTAACTAGAAGCAGGGAAAGGGGAAGGAGTGATTAACACCTACGTTTATGATATCCCAAGTTAGATGAGACTGATCTTGTCCTCAGTGTCTCTGCAAATTAAGCCATTTTAGCTAGAGAGACATAACACTAATGTTCCAGCCATAAGGGACCCTATGCCGAAAATGACTTGCTGAAAAACAGAGGACTTTCGTGATTCACAAAATCCAGGGAGCTACAGCATTGCTGTCCTACCTGAATGAAACTGGTTTCCATAGAAACCTGCTGTATTTCTTCAAAACATAATAGCTGCATGTATCAGAGCACAAGTCTTTAGATATAAGGGCCTGCACATTGCCCAAAACCTAGACATATCTACTCCAGACACTATAGATGCTTTCTCTTGTCTAGGAGAAGTAAGGCACCTGTGTGTTCAGAGTATTTTAATTCCTTTCATCAGATACAGCTATCAGATTCTTGCAACTTCTTTACGCCAATTATCTCAGCTCTTTCTGCAGTCAGTGGAGAGAGATGGCATATCTAGGAAGTGGTTCAAAAAGATGTAARTATGTATGTCCACTAGAAAGGAGAGACAGGCACAGCACATGAGTCTTACATGGATAAGATAAGCCCCCRCTACAGTAACACTTGCACTGGAAGTATAGTTTTGTCAGGTGATTTTTAACACAAAAGATCAATTAATCTATTATATAGGAATTGAAACACGTCCTCTGAACATTTAATGCTTTGCTGTTCCCTATGCCATCTTGATATTTCTTTCCCCCAAGGAAAAGTGCTTTTTGACTAAAAAGAGATTTTCTTCTCTTTTTAGCTTTTGAAGGGAGGGAAGGAAGGCTTTGAAGATGCACTAGCCACCCCAGACTTCTCTGCAACCTGAATTCTTGCTGTAGGAGGAGGCGAGTCAACAAGGCTACTAAGGAGGCTACAAGAAAGTAGTGAGATCCATGGGGAAATGTAATAATCTCTTGCCTATAAACTATGGATGTGATAAGCATCTTTTGGCTCTCATCCATTTTGGTACAAAGCTTTGSGGTCAAGAAAAGTGCCATCTTTGTTCTCTTCTATATCCTTTAGGCTATAATAACAGAAAATTTCATTACATTACTGTACACATCTTTGCAATGCCCTCACCTGAAGTGTTCTTTTTGTTGCTCTCCTTTGTTGTTGCTCTCTTTTTTGTTGCTCTCCTCACCTGACAATGCATATGATAAGACTGGAAAAAGCAAATAGTGGTGTGACAAGATACTAAAATGTAGACTTCCTGTACGAGGAACAATTAAATAGAGTATGACTTTTTGGTCTGAAAAAGAGGTGATGGATTTCTGATAGAAATAGATGAGTGGCTTAGAGAGGGGAAACAGGGAACAACTTCTGTCTGATTTTCCTAATAGTAAAATCCAGGGGACTAGAAAATAGCATTAGTGGCTAGTTCATTCAGAACAATTAAAAAGGCATTTTTCTAGCAGCATGAAGTGCAGCTGTGGAACACTTTGCCACAGAACACTGTTGTCCCAATGCTTATATGCATTCAAAAAGTAACTCGGGGGAAAAAAAAAGACATTAAAGATTTTACAAAATCACTGGAAGTACCACATTGTGCTTGGCTTTCCTATTTCTCTTCCTTATGCATGTTCTATTGGACATTCTTGGAGACAGAATTTAACTAGGAAGACCTTTGGTCTGGCCTCATACAGCTTCATGCTACTTCATCAGACTGTACACACAGTACCCATGTGCAGATGATATTTATACATGATGAGAGAGCCCTCTCACAGCAATAGTGTGCACTGAATGCTTTACCTTGACCTGCAGCAGTAGCTGGACATGCTTTTTGGCACAGCCACTGCACCGGATCCCATGGAAGAAGGCTGCATCAAGGAGATTGTGTTGAAGTCCTCCATGCTGCAAAAACTCAACAGGGCTTCAGAAATGTGATGTCTTGCATAGCCCTCAGCAAAAACAAGGCCTTGATTAGCAAAGTGCTCATATGTGTCATAACTTTAAGCACACAGGGCGTGTAGGAGGAACATCTGTGGCACTTTACTAGGCATTTAAGGGTGAGTATGTATATGTTTGCAGAACAAAGGCCCTGATTTCCCTGTATCTGATGTGTCCTCTTTAGGAAGCAGGAGTAACACTTCTGCTCTCTTGGCACTGTGAGTATAAGATAGTGCTGTCTACGAGGCAGTACTGTGAAGATGGGAACCCAGATGTCCATAAAGTGCAGAAGACTCCTCCTAATTTAAGGATTCTCAAAATACAGTTTGCCAGATCTCCCCATTTAGATGCTCTCTACAGCTTTGTGGCTTTGGACTCTTCCACATAGTGAAATCAGTGCCACCTAGTGTTGTTCTCCTTCAGCATAAAGACAGGAACTGGCATTTGCAGACACTGAAGGGGRCAGAAGTCATTTTGTCTCTGCTTAAGAATAGCCATGTTTTTTTTTAAGAATAGCTTGGCTGTGACTGGGCACAGGGGACCCTAATTTTGTTTTGCCTAAGGATGCTCTAATTAACTGCAGGCCGATGAAGTAAGTCACAAGCATGGAGCATGACGCACAGACAGTTTTGCAGTTTTTGTGACATCCTTAGTGCTCTCCTCCTCCATCACCTCCTGTGCCTGGCACCAGCAATGATCCCAAACCACGTTTCTCCAACCAGATGCTCTGGATATGTTTAGTCATGCTGTGGGAGAGAGGCCAGGGCACTGCACTGAAGACAAGACTGCAAAGCCTGGAGCCCTGGACTTGAAGCAGCCTTCTAGAAATCCCTTGCTCTGCTGCTGCCTGACACCATGCTCTCTCCACTACCACATGAGCTTTAAAAATGATGCATTGCTCTCACACGGTCTTGAAAAATTTAGCACTCAAGTTGAAATCATAAGTGAAGTTGACATTAGGCTGCTTTAGCAGAGGGTTRTCATGCCACTTTCTCTGTATAGTGGAAGGTGGCTGCTCTAGAAGGCGTAGTGATGAAAGCTGGGGCCAGGTTTAGTTGAGTCAGTTTGTTTTTTAGCATGAGAATGGCCTGGAAAAAATTTGAAGTTGTAAAAATTTAATGTTTCTGGCTCATGATTTCTTCCTTTCCTACTCCCGGCCTCTCCCTTTGACAATCTAATTAAATCCCTCCAATCTCAAAAAACATCACARTGGATAAATGTTTCTGTCCAAGTAGATAGCTGAAGCGCTGGAGGATTGAAGAATTAAGCTTTATGRTCCAGTAGATCAGCTAACAGTGCCCCTCACAAAGAAGTAAATTAGAGGAATTCAGCTCCCTTTAGTTTTCAGCCTGACTTCTAAAGAAATGAGGTTGAGACCATACTGCCTGTCTGAGGACAGACCTCTACCAATCCTCTCTTGGTAACATCTGAGCACATCAGCAAGGTGGGTTGAAGCTTAATCCTGAGATAGTAGTCTTTGGAGGTGTTAGCTTTAAGTCCTGTGAGCGCTCATGTTGGGTACCTCATAGAGAAGCAAGAAGAATGAAGCCTGTTCTTTATCTGTTGTGATTTCCACCCCAATTTAACACTCCCTCCACAGCTCATAGCTAAAATTTGGTGGACATAAGGATAGCTGTAATAGTTCATGGCAAGAACACTGCAGCTTAGGAAGAAACTGAAAGTATCATAGGGTGAGATAAAGAACTGGAAAAGACTTTTGCAATGTAGGACTGATAGAAGACAGGGCAGAAAGCTAGTGTTATTATGGAGAAGGGGTGAGGAAGGCAAATTGCATAAAACTATAAGAAATTAAACTTCATTTACTAGAATCATCATTCCTGCACGGTTCCTGGTTGCTACATAGTTATTTATCATGTTTTCCTAGTAATTCAGGAACAAAAAAAAAACTCATGGGATACTTACTCTGATGATACTTTCTTCAGCTAGGGACAGTTTAGCCGTGGTGTGTGTTCATTCCCAGGAAAACAACCCTCTCAAGTTCCTCTTTTCTTGACATATGAGATGATTGTCACATGGGGTCTCATGATATCTGCTAAAGTATAGCTCACCCGTAGTGTTGAGTGGTCTTGCCAGTCTCTAGCAGACTAGCTCTGATAGTCTGAAGATTAAGACTCGATGTCTATGACTAAAGACACAATGGGTGACAATCTCTCCTAGCATAGGCTAGGGAAACTAACTATATCTGTCCATAAGGCCAGAGAAAACCTGAGGCAAAGATAAGGTCCAGTTAAGGCCAGAAGGGAGCAGGTGGGAGCCCCATCATGTTAGCTCTGTCCTCAGCAAGTGAGATACAGCAGCCTTGCAAATGTAGGTGGCAACCTGTTGAAAGGAACACCAAAAGTCTAGTTGAAAAGACTGGGGATTTGGTAGCTTTCATCCCCACTGCTGCCATGAAAGGTTCCCAGCTCAGGCCCCCGGGGATCAGCATCCCTCCCCACCCCCAGGAAGAGTCAGCAGAAGGGTGAGCATGGCAGGACCACACTGAAGGAGAGACCACTGTAGGCATCTTGGGAAATAATGCAAGAGGGGAAGGGGAAGAAGAAGGCTCTTGGTGTAACCGAGAAGGAGATAGACTGACAATGAGGCTTCCTATACTCAGTGAAGAGGGGCATGTACCACAGAAGAATGATTTAAAAAGCTTTTGATTGAAATCACCCACAGTGGAGGCAATTATCACCTCTTTAGCTGCAGAGAGAGCTTCAAGTGACACCACTTGTAAGTTAACTGTCTTGGTTATCTGACAAAAGTTAGACAGCAGTAGCCAGGCCTTTCTGGTTGAAAACTGGGTAGCATACCCACAAAGAGACAAATTAGGCAAATTATCATGGCTGTTGGGACAAGCTGTTTAGTTACTGTTGTAATGCTGCTGCCTCCATCCCTGGGCTATGGCTCTTCTCCTCTTCCACTAGAAATATCCAAAGTTCACCCCCATCAACCCGTGGCTAAGCGATATTAACACAGCGTCAGCCAGGCTGTTTTTGAATAGCCACTAATATCTAAGCTGCTTTAAGTTAAAAGAAAAGACTTTTCAAGTGTTGCATACATTACCAGGAACAGCGGGAAAGGATGTTAATAATTCATTCATGCTCTCAGACTCCAGAGTGTACTAGATCTTTCAACTTATAACAATAGACATCACCCTGCAGGCTGTCATGTCCTGCTTTTAACAACGGAAAAGAAAAGAGGGGGGCAAAAAGGAGGAAGATTTCCTACGTGGAAAATCTGAAGCTTGATGAAGAATTAAAGCCTGTTAAATGTCTACTTGATCCAGCCATTGGGCAATAAAACCTATTTGCAAGCTGTTAGTTGCAGAGTGTTAGAAGAGARCTGTGTTGAGAAGATGCTGGAATTAATTTCCATTGGTTGTGGAATGTACCACCCTGTAGGGCTCCTGTTCAGCTGTTTTTTCTTGCTCAAGCCAGAKAAAAGAGGAAAAATAAAGCAGTTACACTCAAAAAAATGTTGGGGTAGAATTGTCTTAAAGGCCAGGCCATTTACAGATTCTGACAGTARCTAAATACCCTCCATCTACACTCCAGTCTACACTCATAGCATGTTCCCCATGAATGTGACAGTGTCCCACACATCCTTTCCCATCTATATGAAAAATAACGRGAGTCAAAAATAGCAAGTGTTAATAGGACTGGTCTGGAGCAGAGGGAAAAATGGGCAGTTGCCTGGGAAAGTAGACTGTAGGAAGCAGCAACTACTGTCTGCTTTGTTTATGCTAAGCCCTGCTAGGTTCAGTCCAAGCTGCCATCACTGGCRGCAGAATCAGCGTCTTTGGGCTAGTGACCACTGCTGAAAGGTGACTGCTCCAGCAGTTGTCATTGTGACCCTCCCATGGGACAGAGGAGAGCAGCCACCCTGCTCTTCAGGAATCATCYTGGCTTCATCTTAGCTTTTCCTTAATCCTTCTCCTTTTGTATGTGGAACAGTCTGACCCTTACGGGTCAAGAATGTCCTTGTCTTGGTGGAAAGATATTTTTAAAGAGAAAGGTAAGGTTCTTTATATGCTCTACCCACCCAAAGAGAACTAGAAGGTCCCTCCAACAAAAGAGCAGACCATCTGAATGAACAAGTGTGGTAAACTGAACTGAAATGTTTCCTTCCAGGGTCAGCAGGAGAGAGAGAAATAAAATTTGAGTCCCCTGAGATCCAAMCAACTTCCTTATTTCTCTGATCACATCAACACTTTTGAGTCATTTAGCAAATCCCTCACACTACTTCCCTCATTCCCACAGTTACCTCAAGGTTGATGGCAACTGGAGAGTCCTATTACTAGTTCTAATGTCTTCATTAAAGCCTTGGTTTTCACTGTGTGTACTAGCTGACTGATTACAGCACTTATTTCCCTCAAGTTCATTTGCTGMTATTTTCCAAGCAAGACTTCCCATGGACATTTTGCTGTGCATGAAAGAAGAAAAACAGTGCCTTAATTCTTYCCTTGTACAACTCTGCACATCACCTACAGAGTAGTTTTCTTGAAGAAGGAAAGATTCCCTTAAAGTAGAATTGCAGTTTGAGCACTGCTGCACATAAAAGCATATTTAAAATTTCAGTTCTGCTTCACTGATGCTTCACTCCTGGTTCAATACAAGCAGATTCTTCTGAAAAGATATTTACAATCATATATGAAGGTCCCAAACACAACAGAGAACTCTGAACAGAAGAAAATAAAACACCAGTACTGTGGAAAGAAAGTTCAGGAGAAAGTAAAGTGTTTAAAGACTTAAACAAGTCAAGGAGAAAGCATGGTAAGCAGTGTTATGTAAATAGCTTAGGGGAGCAGAGAAAAACTTCCAACAAAATCTTGCTGACAAGTTTCTTTTTGCAGAAACAAGCAGAAAATCCATCTGGATGGCTTGTACCTCTCCTGGTTGTAATTTGAGTTCTCTCCATAGTTGGGATCAAGTTCAATTTCTGCTATTCCCATCACTCCAAATGTTCTTYTATGTTTCTTGTTCAGCGACACGCATTCCTTTTTTACAGGAGTGGGTGCTGAAGTTATTCTTCACCTGGCATGTCATATCCATGGGAAAACTTTTCTCTTCCTCTATGAGCCTACAATGTAGAGACCACAGAGGGTAGGCAGAAAAGCTGGCAGAGAAAAGTGGCCTACTCAAGATCACCAGCAAGTGAGTAGTGGGGCCAAGCTCATCACTTAACTCAGAAGGCAGTGCATTAGTCACTGGTGCATACTTCATCTCTACGTGTACTGAGGCTGTGGTTCTCCCAGTCTCAGTTCTCCACAGTTTTCTTGCCTTTGTGCAGTGGTGGAATGAGGGAGGTGGCAGAACTGTGCAGCAGGCCGATGTGACCCTGCCCCTTTCAGCAGYAGCCCATGTTTATGCCAAAGTATCAAGGCAATTGTGAGGCCACATGGCAGAAAGAGGATTCCCAAATCATGTTTGGATATCCYAGGTTGATCCCTACATGAGCAGTGAAAGTAGGAGCAGGGCTGTGGTTCAGTCATATAAGAAGCCAAAAAGGTGGGAATTCACATAAGTGATTGTGATAGAGGAGTTTTTGAAAGGTCGTGATCATAAGGAGAAAATAGCAGCTCCAGCCTGWCCTATCTTTTCCCTTTCTCCTCCTCATTTGCTATGTTTCCAAAAAGATCTTCTGCAACATGTCAACTTGGAGGCAGTTCCAAATCTTCCAAATTCAAAATCAAATGAACCCTCTGAGGACACAAGGTCTCTCAGCAGGCACTGCTCTACTGGCTTCTGGGAAACAAGGCTAATTTACATGATTTTTGTACTTGCAGTATGGTTGCTTTTGGTCCATGATACAAACAAAGAAAAGCTCCATCAGGACAATACAATCAGCTGGGTTTGTCTCATAGCAAAGGCAGCCCATCAGCTGGCAGTTGCCCCTCCATTTATTCCAAGAGAGACGACTGACAGGGTTGATTTGCAGTCATCAGTAAACTGAGTTGGGAGTCCTAATATACATTAGAGTAGTCCGTGTTTTGCTCAGTTTTCTTTGGGGAGGTGAAGGAAGGGGATTTTTGGAATAGCACAGAGTTGCACAATGTACAAGTAAGGTCCAATTTAAGGATGTTGAGACCTCTAAGCTCTGAGAACTGTGTCCCCAGTAGAGGATGACAAATATTATTCTGAGAACTGAAAGATGTGCAGTTAACAGTTCCTCCAGTTACCTCATCTGTCAGTGTATGCAACTGCCTTGCATCCAGCAGGGTATTGGGTAAGGTACAGAGGGTCCCTAAGGCCATGGTACATGGTACATAGCAAAGCTTCCAAGTCACATGATGGGGAACAGAGCAGTGGCAGAAGGTGAGGTGGAAACCTCTTGCAAGTACTAGGCTTGCTCTTCTAGATCTAAGACCATTCAAGAAGGAATGTCCGTTGTGCTGGGACCTCAGTTTGGCCAAAACCGTCATCCTGGGGTCAGCTACCTGCTTGCTTCCCATTTACCAGGGATCCCCAAGCAGAACACATACATGCAGTCAGGGTGAACCATTTTCCCTGGATCCAGGCCACCCTTTCTTTAGCAAAATACCCAGCATTCACACTCTGTGAGCAAACGAACCACAGTGCAGCAAGCCGATCACAGCCATAGGAAGATAAAACCTATACCTATAATCCTGCACCTTAGTGTTCAGGTATTTGAGTGAAGTCTGTCTTGACAAGGTCTCTTCCAACATCTGACTGAATGTAGGATTGTCCCTGGTCATGCCCTGTTCTGTCATGCTCTGTAATATTGTGCTGGTCACAAACTACCCAGAAATGTTTAAATCAGGATTTTAGATTTGTCTATTTTATCCCTTATTGGCCAGTTCCCTCTTCCTCAAAAACAACCCTTCCCTTGCTCCCACCAGAAAACAACAACAACGACAAAAAAACTTTCATGGAGCAAAAGATTCCTGAGGTGGAGATAATCCTTGGGCTATTCTGAGACCACCTTAATGAGGTAACACTATATTTTAGGGGGACTAGATAGGGATGGGGAGAGGCTGAGGACCTGGCCTGTCTCATCACCGTCTTACAGGGGGACTTCACKTCAGCCATTTTCAAAGCTCATCTGCAACTCTCAACATGCACAGAGGTGGTCACAGAGAAGGAAAGGTGGTGGCATGGTCCTTCTGTTCACCCATCTCCTCCCTGGCCCCCTTGGTGTCTCCTCTGCAGAGGTGCCAGTTCCACACGATAGGATTTCAAATAGACTTGGCACAATGGTTCTGTTTTATTGTTACCTTCCTTTGCAAGGACACACAGCCAAGAAAGCATCAACTGCATAACTCTGCCGCAGTAGATTCCTGAAAATTCCCCTAGTCAATGCAGCTGAAGAGAAAACGCAATGAAGTTGGAAACCTGTCATTGTCAGCTGGGTTCTCCACCCAGGAACTCGTAAAAACCATGACATGAAAACAGTCAGGTCCATTAGAGCTTAGCCCTGTCTAAGAAACGTCATTTAGTTCCCCGACTGTTTATTTAACGCTACACAACAGTTGTCTAACATCATGCATATCACGCTGTTCTGTCCTGATCTAATTCCACAGAGCGGCTTTCTGGCCATAAGTCAAATTGCCAGATCTTGGTGTTTTGCAGAGATCTGTGATATAAGTCATTATTTAAAAACAAAAAGCTCTCAGAGCTTTGGAGACCTGTGGTAACCAYGCAGGTTTGAGTTTTCCTTTTAGATACACTTGTGATAAAGCACACATATTGGGCCCAGCCATCCAAAAACAAGACGGCAAACTGAGAGCCCTCAGATGCAATGTTTATTTAATGACCATCCTTTTTAAGGCCATTTGGGATTATTCAATATTTGGACTGGATTGGACAACTCCATTTCCTACTGAAATTAGTCAGCTGAAGCCAAAGAGGACTGCACAGCTGAGAACAGGATTTGGTCTCGTGCTCCCCAAATGGGACTTTGAGAACCAGAAGTGCTTCAAAACCTGCTCTTGTCCCAAAGGTGAAACAGAGATGACTTGAATAAAGTAAATCTCCCACTTCTGTARGCAAAAGTGAAAAAGGTGATTCTGTACAAAGAGTGGACTGAAGAGATTTGCTCTGCCTACTGGACTGCGATATGTTTTTTGTGGGAAGACMGTTATTTACCCTATTGTTTCTATTTTGCCAGAATGTTAGCAAGGAATACTTAGATGGAGTAAATTTGCTTGCATTGATTTTTAAATATATTAACAGAGAGATGCTTTCCTATTACCCTGAATGGTTATAGTGGCTGTGTTTTATTGTACTCCAATATCCTTTAACTTATATTGTTTTTTTTTTTCTCAATTTAGTAACAATTTTTTTTTAATGATGTATTAGAGCAAGAAGCTTAGATATAAATTGATAAAAGTAACTGGCACAGCCACTGAGAATAACTTTTGAACTAATGTCATGAAGAAACACTCAGAAAGTGAATATGTGATGTAGATTAAATAAGGGCTAAAAGGTATGCTTAAGTTTAGCTTTGATGTTGTCCCTGGCACAGTGTTATTGGGTGTCATGTTACCTTCTTACTGCCAAGCAGTGCTAAGACGAATATGCCRAATGACTGCTCTGATTCTAGCCAAAAAAATCTTAACTCCGCTCCTTGATTTATGCTTAGGTAAGCGTGTAACTTTGTATAACAACTTTCACAGTCAGAAACTAACACAGGAAACGTTCAGTTCTCATTCAATTCTACAGTAAACAAAATCACAGAAAAAAAAAAATCTCAGGAAATAGGATTGTGAGAGAGTCAGTGATCGCCTAATCTATCTGCTGCACCAAGGGAGGACAAACTCTACTTAGGCAATTCCTGGAAATATGTACCTAAGTTGTTTTTAAAAGGCACCTCTGGTGATGGAGAATCCAAGACTTCTTCAGGCAGGTAATTTCTGAGGCTTATTAGCCTCCTGTGGGAGGTTGCTCTCCATTCCCCCGACGCCCAAGAGCGCGCGCGTGCAGCGAGCGAGCCACAACACAGCGCGGTCTGGCCAACTCGGAGGCTGACAGCGCCGGCTCCGACACGATCTGCCTCGCGATTGCTCTCGCGGCGTGCCGTCAAGGAGCAGCCTCCCACCCGCAGCCCTTTTCCCCACCGCACACATGGAGCGACAAATGGTATCTAAATATACGACGGGCGACGGATACAACAAGCAGATGGCGGGAGAAGAAGGGCCCAGATCCATTAGCAGAAATCTGGATCGACTCGCTGATGATTCACCAACTCAAATCGGGGGTAAATACATAACAGACGCCCCACGCCAGCCAGCTTCCCGGGAGCTGAAAGTCTCGCGCTGCAAATCCGGGGYGCTTGCATCGTTGCCGGTGTCTTTTTGCTGCTGTACACAGGAGGGCAGCAAACATTTACGCAGCGTTGGCGCCGCGTCTCTTCCTAACCCCTGCCACAAGCAGATGCAGTTGGGATAGCATAAACTGCCCCTCATCACGAGTGAATGCCTACTGAATAGCCCTATTAAAAAAAAAAAAAAAATCCCCAAATCGACTGAAATTAGACCAGGTGCACCGTTTTGCTGTTATGATGAAGACAAAGATTGTCTTGGATTTTTTCTTGCTGCTAGGCTACACACACCCTCCACCGAAATGGATTTTCCTTTCTTCTTTCTAGTTCAGTTTTATAGGGCATTTTCTACCATTTATGTAAGTTTTTGCAGCGCTTGTCAGTCTCCAGGGAAATCACACTTTTATTCTTCCCATCAAGGTGCTGATGTAGGCTTCTCAGACATGTCTGCTCCCCTTTTTTTGCTGAGATAAGACGTCAAGGAGGGGGGAAAAGGGGAACATGTATAGAAATAGTCCCTAATCCCAGCCAATGAAGCTTCCCACTGAATATAAAAAGCTCATTATTTAGGTTTTGTTAAAAAAAAAAAAAAAAAAGGCCTGGAAGTGAGTGTTTCTCAGCCTTCTTTTTGTTTTTTGTTTTTTGTTTTTTTTTCCCTTGATGAGTAAAACTAAAGTCTTTGTCTAAGTCAGACTAAAAACCACTGTCTTTAGTCTGCAAGTGCCCTACTACCTCCTTACCACTGTCCACTTTGTTCTTGTGACTTTAGCTTCTCAGTAACTTTAGCCATTACCCAGCACAGGCAATTCTGCATGTTTATAGTGATGCAGATTTAGATTGAAGCCTCAAGGGTGGAGCAGTGTATTTTGCCTATGAATTTGCTCTTAGCAGATCCTAATTAAAGTATTAATTACTTTGYGGTTGGATTCTCTTCAGCTGTCTAGCAATCTGACAAAGTTGTCTAGACTTCCCAAGTAGTCTCTGAGGAGATACAGGCACTTTGAGAGGACAATTCATGCCATGCCAGCCTGGATGTCCAAAGTGAGACGAGCTACCCTCTAGACTCTATCCATTGACTACCAAGGGAGCTGAGAGTGGCTGATCTAGATGCAAACATCCAAATTACAGACATCTCAAACTAGGTGAGATGATTTCTGACTCAAAGGCCCATTTTCTTCCCATTTCTTCTCAGGTGCAAGTCTAGGGGACAAAGCACCCTTTACAGACAAAGGAGATGGCAAGCTCTTGATGACTGCTCTCAGCAGATGTCCGTGTCTGTAGAAGCAGAGGTCTAAGGAAATCACACTTTCATGTAGCGGCTTAAAATTAGACAGGATGGGCCCAAAAGCCAAATATTACATGGTTCTGGAGCACTGAAATTGCTGGGACATAGACATTAAAATCTAGAAGTGATTTGTCTGCCCAAGGTCACATCAGTAATCTTGTGATAGTGGGGATCTGGACACAGGTCTACATCTTGGTCAAATCCATTGAGAATTATAATTGACTCTATGAGATTTACCATCCTCACGTACACAGAGAACTGGCACATCACGAACAAAGWGCTTCAGAAAACATTGCAGGAGAATGACTGGAAGTGTACGGAATAGTGATGCTGCCTGTTGCTGCAGTCTTCAATACGATAGTATCTTTGGGGATCACGGTTATGAGAGATCTTGTGTGGAATGAGGCTGTCTTATATCACAAGAGTACTCTAAGATAAAATATACAACAAGAAAAAGCCTGACCAAGCAGAACGCAGACATCGTCCAGCTGTGATTTCATGGCAACAAATATGATCGGGAATTTTGCTTATCTGAGGGTTTTATCTTGCCTTTTGTCACAGAATTACAGTCCAAGCTCTCAGCTCTGATTTGAGCAGTTCACCTCCTGAAGCAGAAATGCAGTCTGGGGTGCCAGGAATACAGGAGCAGCCTCAGTATGTTGCAGTAAAATCCCTGGCATGGTTTACTATATTAGGAATGTAAGTTCAGTTCTGGCTGTGGCTTTGGACAGCTAATCAGTAAAGAATCCTGCATGGACTGGAGCCTTAATTAYCTAATTTCCTCTAACCTGATTTCACCTAACCCAGTACGGCAGTGGTACTAAGCCCAGAATAAGACACTATGCTAAATGAGATCCTCAAATATGTCCAAGGACTTCCAAAGGTGTTAAAGGAAGTGGAAAAGGTGCTGGTTTCAGTGGAAATTAGGCACCTATGGCTCACACAAAGATCCATAAAATTTTTTTTTCTAACCACATACCAGCCTGAAATTTACAGTTAGTTCTCGTCTCCCCTGCAAAATATTTTGATATGTAAAGTATTGCTCCTGCCTCTTAGCTATGCTTCAAAGAAGCTAAGAAAGCAAATGTGGCATCTTATCAAGCTTTAGAGGCCCTCAGTGTCAAGACAGCTCATTTCCCATTCCCTAAACATCTTTTTATGATGTGTAGYAAATCCTACAATTTCCTATTTCTCTCTATTTGCCACCAAAGAAGTTATAGACCAAGATTTCTCCGTGACCACTGCAGAAGGAAGATGTGCCTGAACCATCATTCAGTATGTTTCACGGTAAGCCGGGCTTCAAAGAGARGGCAAATGACCAGCACTTGGGATGTCTGCATGAGCAAGCTTTACCACCTCCTTCTCGCCGATGCTTGCTGTTCTTTATGTCATATTAGGTGGCACTGACCCCAGTGAATGAAGTTTGTCCTTGGTACAATTCCTTTGAAATGMTTTCCCTAACTCTATGGGCTAATCTGCTCTGTTTTCCCCATGAAACAGTGTGCCTTAATTTTGATTAGGTTCTGCRCTAGATTTATCCAGCCTGACTCCAGGGTTATGACTGGTCTTGCTCTTCATTTATACTCCGAGGGGTACTGGTTGCCACTCAGTGGTGAAAATCAGATTGGAATGACATCTTTGAACCATCGGTCAAAGGCCTTGCTGGGTCCTGTGCTGTTGATGATAAACTCCATCACATCGTCTAGGCAGAGAGTCTCTCTTTTCACCCCAGATGATGAATGCGACAGCAGCCTGGAAGGATGACCAAGTGAATTTCTACTTGTCACTCAATACTAGAACTGGCTGCTAAATAGGGATGGCCACAATCTGAAGAAAATATTGATCAAAAACAGCCCTGTTTCCCAGCCAGAGGATTCATGCAGTTCTTTTGTTTTCAATTTTAACTTGCATTCTGTGCTCCTCACTTGGTATCTTCAACCCTTGTTTCATCAGAAAGTGAGAGAAGAAGGAAAAGAAGTGAAAGAGAATCGGTAGATTATCTGTGAAAACTTTGAAGAAAGAATGAGTTGGAAATACTCACCGCTTTGTAGGTGAAGTGTCAGATTTGTCTCACTTCCTTCAGTAGTCTAAGAGTTAGGCATTTAGTCTAGACTGTCTCCATCTGTAATGGAAAGACACAGGCCTCTCTAGAGAACTGGTATCTAAGATGAATTATCATTAGTTGAATGGTCTCCCTGGGACATAAGCTGAACTCATCTCGTGCTTAGAATCACACWTATGCTTAAATGACTGATTAGGAATTACAATTATTAGCAGTGGAAGTTGATATTTCTTGGGTTATTATGACATGCAAAGATTTTATATGCTAAGGAATATAGTTTCACTGGAGAAATCTGTATCTATACATCTATAGCAGGAACAAGGCCTGTTCCACAGCTGTTGTGGAAAGCTGTGTGTCTAACCTATTCTTCAGAAGTCTAGTGATGGGGAATCAACTACCCATGTGGGTGACTTAATCCTAGGCCTATCATAATTTTATACTAGGGTACTTTTTCAACTTCAGCAGGATTTGTTATGTTTCTAGCTGATTCAGACAAATATTTCTCATCTTTTAAGTCCAGAATTAACATTTGTAATGACCTCATTTGTCTGCTGGTGAAAACTGGCCATAGAATTGCACCTAGCAATTTCTGAATCTAGCATTCAAACGTCATGCATGCCTTTCATAACTGCAACCAACCRTCAATAACGTTGTAGAAGTGAGATCCAGTCAAGCTCCTCATATATATGTTAATTGATTTTTTTTACAAATTCAAAAAATTCAAAGAAAAAATAATTTAAAATTAAGAAGTGCACACTTTCCCCCCCAAACAATGCACACAAGATTGCTCAACTCTGTTGCTTCTCCACTACTGATCTGCTGCTCTGACCTTGTAATCAGAGAAGACTGTGAGCCATGCATTTGTCTTTGAAGACTGCTAATAATTAAATGCTATTGTTTCATTGAAACAGAACATGGCTCTCTCAATTTGTAACCAGAAGCAGTATAGCTGCAAAGAACAATGTTGGATAAACATGCCCTTCAAAGATCAAAGGATGGAGGGTTTTGTCAATTAAAAAAAAATCAGCATAGCTAAACTGCTGTTTCTCAGCAACTTAGTATGGGTTCAGATCTGAGGCTGCTAGAWTGCTTTGTTTTCATTTCACAGTCTCAAGGGCATCCTTATTCCCCCAAAGTACATGGGGAAGCTGGCACACCCAGATGTGAGTTGAGAGACTGAGGGCAGAGGAGAGAGAGAGAGAATACTCCCCTCATCACTAATTAAATGTTCAAAGGATTCATGCTCTCTTCAAGCAGGCACATCTTCATGACATTAATAAAAATCAGCCTCAGAGAGAAAACACAAAAACACACAATATGTTCAACAAGGCAATGGGCAAGAGGGTAACAGGAGGACTTGGCTTTGTAGTGATCCTATTTGCTTTCCTTTCTCCCATGTGAGTGCTTCCCTTTGCCACTGATTTCCACTAGAAAATTTGTCCTACTTACTGCAGTCAGAAACTCACTGTTGATGCCACCTTGACCATGCAAACAGCAAGAAGAGATAGGAAAATCCACTGTTGCTTAGGGAGTTTGCTCTGTTCCATGAATGACCATCTGACYTACGACAAGCAAAGCCTTTCAATCTAAGTCATTGTGATGTGACCCTCACTAGCTACTTCTTGGTGGCCTAGAAAGGGGCAAATTTAGAGAAGATGAATCTCAAATAAGCCTGTGCATGTCTGTTCAGTATTTTATAGTTTTCCTGAGATATGCAGGCTTCTGGAACAAAATATCTCTACTCAGGCACAGAGGGAGTCACCGCTGAGAAGAGCAAATTATGTTCTCCATGGCGCAGCTCTTCTGAAGGGAGCTTTTCTTCTGCATAATCCATCTCATAAACTTCTCAAGTGTGTCCTGTCTCCCTTTGTGTATGTATGGACATGGAGGTTGCTGAAGTGAGACAATCGTTGTACAAGCGAGACAATCCCTTCAGCAGCAGTGTAGAGCCAGGGCCTTTCTCCTCTCCKCTTCATATAGCAAGTTCAGGTTGAACACCTAGATATGGTGTGTGGGTCCTAAGGCAGAAAAGAGGTGGTCTAGCAGAGARGGAAGGTACAAGCCTTGCTGAAGGTCAGAAGTGTTAACAGTGGGAACTGATACTTGAAATACATAGAGGTAGAAGACACCACTTTGGTGTAAGGTTATTAGATATTTATTACCTTACTCACTACAAGGATGAGGTAGGARCAAGGTAAAACTGAGCAGGTCAGAGACCACCACTGAGTGCCTCATCCTTGCACTAACACAATGCGGAWGAGAATGAGAGTCTTTGAAGGACACTTAGCACAGCTTTCTCCCAAACAGCAATGAAATTGAGGCAGCCCTTTTGGAGAGGGCTCAGAATGGTGCAGGGTGAAATCTGCCCTCTTGGGCTTTTCACACAATGGCCCATTTTCCACATGTCTGCCACTGATTCGAAAGACAGGATCTTCAGAAGAAGTAAAATTTCCTGCACAGTGCCACAGGAAGGTTGATCTGGGTGTGTAGCAGCCAATCATTTGTGCAGACGTCTTTTCTGGTGGCACTTGTCTTTGCAGATCCACCGATCACTGGTATCTAACACGGCCTTTCACATTCCCATGCTGTCAGGAGTTTTCCTTGCAGTTGGAGTATCCTTTGACCAGCCCTTCCCCCAAGATCCTGGGTCAGAGAGGGAACAGATGGAAGGAGGTCTTTGAAGGCATCTGTACCATCTTATCCAGGGCTACACTCTGTTGCACTCTGCTGCACTTTTGTTAGTGTTGAGATGAGGTTGTTTCAAAAAGCCTGGAGGGTTACAACTTCTACTATTTCTCTTCTCAAAAACCTTCACTGCTYTGTTGGTCCATCATTCAGGAAGCTTGCCCTGCTCACCTCCATAATCTCTCTCATTTAAGATTTCATCTTGCAATTTGGCCTAAATGCATCAGTAATTAGTGCCTTATAAATAGGTGAGACATTCCTGTGACTACACTATTCATCATGCAGGCTCTGATGCAGCCTGTCTTACACATTTTTGCCAAAAATCTTTTAGTGAAGAAAAACKAAAAGATTCATTAACCTTTGCAGTTCCCTGGTCACGGATAATGTTCTCTGAACTCCCTGAGTAGCATTGTTCTTACCCTGGTAAAAATGCTAATGATATATCTTAACACAAAAATGAATTTGACCTGTTTTCTTTTCAGAGGAGGGGAAACTGAGGAAGAAGTTAAACAGAAACAAAATCATRCTGAAATTTTGCAGTAAAGCTTTCTCATGCATAGCACTGAAAGCTCATGCTGTAGATCGTGCTACCTCAGCTTCATAGAGAATGTGGGGAGCCATTCAGGTCAAGTCTTTTTAACTTCAGAATTCTTGGAAAATGAAGAATCTGACTTTATTAGTTATCACAGGTTATCACAACATTCAAGCAATACAGAAGAAAAATGACTGTTTTTCCAGTAACTGGAGGTCAAAAAAAGAGAAATCTTTGTAACTGAAACACTCTCTTCCTCCCACCATTAAAATACAACATGCAGCTTCAGCTTATGTTAAATTACAGTGCTTCATTCCCCATGGCACTGGGTTAGTAGCAGACACACAACAAGGGTCTACTGAGAGCTGCAGCTGAAGGTGGGTTACACCTTCACATACTCCCTTTCCATTTCAGATGGGGAACAAAAGTTTCATGGAAAGTAGAGATCATCTCTTTTGAACTTACATGTGATCATAGGTGTGTCATCTCAAGTAGAGGAGGAAAGGGCTATTTTATTCCAAGAATGAGGATAATACTTGTTCCCCTTTCCTCTTGTCCTGCACTCTGATGCTGCAAGCCTATGCTTAGGTTATGCAAACCTAAGCCTATGCTTAGGTTTATGAATGTGGTGAAAGCAATGTAAAGCATGTAATGTTGAAGTGCAAGACAGCAATCAGACTCAGGAGCCTTTGTGCCTCCTAAAGAATTACATGTTTGCTGTTTGTTTGCTATGCTTTATGGTAAAACAAGAGTAGTCCATTCTGCTTCCTACTTATATTCCATTTTCTTTCCTGATTCTTAGATATTATCATTCCATTTTGGAGAATGTTCTACATTTTCCTCAAAATAAATTTCTCTATCTCCTTGTCTTTTAAAGAGAAAACCTTTTTCAATGACTGAAATTCAATATCAGTTAAACTGAGAAAGAATCTGGCCCATAAAGTTTGACAAATGATTATCATTTTAAAAAATAAAAGGTACACATTGTATCTAAATGCAATTGACCTCATTCCCCTCAGCTGTCCTGATGTTCAGCTGCTTGGAAAGTTTTCTCCGGGGAAAACCTTTATTAAATGATTTGTGCTTCTTTTACATTTTGTTCCAAATTATCTCACTTCTTTGTTTTATTTCTTCTTCAAGCTGGCTGCTTGCTACAGCTAATTTGGTTGTCCTTGCTGGGACTACCATAAATACTCTTTYCCAGTAGTACTTTGTAAGCTGAATTAGTCAAGTGATCTTGGGTATAACATTCAAGAAAACAGAGTCTACAAGATTAAAGACTGGGAGAACTTTATGGCTGGAGACATTATTTTAAAGTCACCCATAAAGGTGCATGAACAAAAGTGCTGACAAGGCCAAAACATTTCATAGATGCTAAAATTGTGACCTTCAGCGTTGTATTAGAAGGCATAATTGTTCACTCACTTCTCTCCCTACAACCATTACATTAAAGAAAAACACTCTCTTTGGAACTCTGAACAAGGACTCTTCCACAAAAATAGATGAAATATCAGATTAAAAACAAGGAGATAAAAGCTGACCTTCAAACACAAAGATACAGCCTTGAAGCCCGTCAGTCTCAAGGTATACTGGCTCTCTCTCCTTCTTCGGCTGTAAGGTATTCCAGGATGGAGAGTGAGCATCCCACCTCGGGGAAGTGGCACAGGAGTGACCCAAAGCAACAACAAACTTGTTTCTCATCTTTGTTTTTGCTCTTATTTCACCCCACACTACCCAGGGATTTAACCTGTGCAAGGCTGCCGCTCTTGGACAAGAGACATAGGTGGGTAAGTCTAGAGTCAGCTTCAGAGAAGCATAGATTTACCATTCCCTGCAATATTAGCAGTGGTCACTATGGCACGTGATCCTGCATCGCTCCAGGCATGCTAGGTCTGTATTTTCCCTTACTAGGGACTTGTTTCTTTCTCTCATATGATCTAAACTATTGCTTTTTATTTTAGAGCTGGATGAATATTTCATTCACTGAAAAGTAATTCTGGAGTAGCAGAGGATGATGACAGAGCTGAAATTATTTGTGATTTGGTAAAATCATTGAATTGTTTCTGCGAAAATTTCCTTTTTTTCCAGCCGCGGTACCAGGTGGAACACTTCATTTCAGCATTTTCAAAAGCAAACGTTCTCCATTTTTACCTCTAAAGTAGTTCTTTTCTAGTCTGAAATTGCAAATATTTCATTTAAAAGAGTCAAGAAAATAATTTAAAACCCCCAATGAGTGACATAAAATGTTTTGTTTGACAGGAAATAGATCTCTTTCACTCACTGAAAAAAATAATATTACTTCATAAATTTTTTCTTTCCTTGATTGAGAACTCTTCCCCCCCMAAAAAAAAGAGTTTATAAAATCAATTATTCTCATAATTTACTCTTTTTGAGATTTAACGAACAGATCCATTTCCATATCAAGTTGACTTTAAATGAAGAGGCTTGCTAATACTACTCTGAAAAGGCTAACACTTTATTCTGAAAAAAAAGAAAAACGAGCCATTTTCATTTCATGTCCTCACAATGGAAAATGTATTAAAATATCAGTATTTCTTGTAGGTTAGAAAGTCTTTATTTTCTTAACTCTCCTGTGCCACACAAAAGAGAGATAGGCCTTTATCTTTACAAGAGCTTTTTTACAGCTAAAAGGCAAGACAATTCATGCTACAGTAAACCTGGAAAATTCTAGGGTGCAAAAATGTTGGTATAGCATAGGGATGATATGAGACATTTTGGRTACAAGCAACAATTGCACTTTTCTTGTAATAGGTGACACAGCTTAAGGTTAGAACAAGWAGTAGCTGTTGCCTGTGCTGTAAYATCTCCTGAAAATAGCTCTTTATTTGTTACTCTGATATAAAGGCTGTGTTTTATGGAGCTTACTCAACTGGCTTTTCTATGGCAGGTTATCACAGACACATTTTTTCCCAATTCATTTTGAGACCAACTGCTGTTAAGAGGTTGTAACAAGGAATGTAACTTGTTCCTTTCACTTCCATTTAGATAGTTTGAATAAACCTACATTTCAGGCTTTTATGGTTCCTCTTTCCATTATATTTATTTTATTTTATTTTTCTCCATGGGAATTGAAACACTTTATTCAGGTCATTTTCTGCAATATCATGTTAACCCATTAAAATGTCAAATAACTTATTGTCCATTCACCCCAGCTGCCTGTCCTTTTCCCCTAAAAAGCACAGTCATTTCTGTAAGCTTGCCATTCCCCCACTTGTTCAAAGGGCCTCATGGATCTCCTTACATTCTCATTAAATCTCACAGAAGAACAGTTACCTTGGAAACCAGGGAGCCGATCCAGCAAAGGGGCTGAGCATCTTCACCTTGCCTTGACTTTGGTGGGAGGTGAAGTCATTCAGCACTTCCGAAAGGAAGCTTAGCACCCGGCYGGGAGAGAAACCATTATGCACTAACTATTATTAGTAGTTTCAGGATGACGAGAAATAATGTTGGTCCTTACATGCCCTCGTATCTTCTGCATGAACAACAGGAGATAGAAAGAAGGTTAAAACAGCTGATGCTTTTCTGGCTTCTGTGAACTCATTTATAACTGCAGAACCTTTGGAGATGTGAGTGCACGTTAACTGTTTCGTTGAAAGAGGAAACCTTTTATGAAAGTTTAAGAGGACCATACTTTTTTTCCAGGTTATTTATAACATGTCAATGTATTTGTAAGGGAGCTATCAGGGTTACTAGAGACAAGAAGTGAAGTAAGAAACCACCTTGGATTAAATAGAAAACAAAAACAAACAACAAATATTAAATATTCTTTGAGATAAGAGGCAGCACCCTTACAAGAACTCAGCCAAAGCAAGCACAAAATCTCAGCATTTCCAAGAAAAACACCCAAAGCTTTGGGAGTTTGCCAGTGTAGGAATGATGTCTAGTTTGCAGCGATATTCAGAGCAAGAGTTTGATTATGTAGATGAACTGTGCCCTAGGAACAGAGTCAATTCTGCTCAGACTGGCCTGGGTCCATCAGGTTCGTTATCTCAGACAGAGGCACATAAATGCAGTAAGTTTACTTCCAGAGTCAGCTCCACTCCAGGACCAGGCTMGTTGCTTTCACAAGGCCTTCAGACCTCCCCAACAAGTTGTCCCCAGCCCCACCTGGCTCCATACAGAGGTATTCCTGGGATCTGCATTCTGCTGTGGGTGCCAGAAGCATTAGATAAGGCCCAGGAGACCTTTGCGGCTGGAATTGCACTACACAAGCACAGAGCAAGGCTTCAGCCCCAGGCATCTCCACGCATTCCTGCAGGGCTGAGCATGAGTTAAGYAACTCATCTGAAATGGGGAGGCATGAGCATGAGCGTGATTACCTGGATATCCATTTTTAGGATATTTGAGCCCACTCTGGACCATGGRGAGTTGAATGTCATGATACTATGTGACCAAATCCAAACAGCAGCACTGAGAAGACTCTTGCCAGCTACAGGACTGTATTTTCAGGAACATGCTGGCTGCTGTGAGTACATTAAATCTGCCTGCTAATGTCTTCATTGATTTTCTAAGGGCAACTTTTTTATCTCCTCTGCTTAGTAAAGAACTGAGGATAGTTCTCTTGATAGTTTCGAGATGAAAATATTTTGATTTTCATTTTCAAATAAGATTTCATTTCTTTTGTTTTTCTTTACATTAAGTTCTACTCTGTTTTATAATAGAAATGAAAGTCCTCTAGATGAAAAAGTTGTATTTTTATTTTAGATGGAGGGGAATTTAAAAATTTGAGGAAGCAAGGATTGGAAAGAAGCCACAACTCGAAACCTTTCTGTGAAGCAGAACTTTCTTTTTTTAAAAACAAATTCATTTGAAAACCTTTCTACCTCAAACAAAACCAACATCTTACAAAGCACTGTGCTACAAACACAGTCAACTTCTCCTGGAAAGATAGGAGACTAAAAAGGTGGTGTCTCATGTCACTCGATGCATTTCTTCAAAGTTTCTCATGACTGTAGACCTTTGCTCCCGTATGTCAAACTGATGTTTTTCAATAGAAATCCAAATTAATTTAAAATGATATTTTGGTCATATCTAGAGGCACTAGATGACATTGGAACAACCAGCTAATAGGTGCCAAAGGCCAAGGAAAAGGTGTTCTCTGCCCTGAAATATTTGCAGCTGGGAAAGAAGGTAGCAAAATGATGGATTACTTTCATTCCCCCAAGTGCAACTGAGGCATGAGTAGTAACTCACTCAGCATTACCCAGAAGTGTGTAAGACTGAAAAGTAACTTTAAATGACACAGTACGAGTGATGGACAAGAGCAAGAAGACGATTATTTCAGAGCTGTTGATGGGCAATAACTTGTTCCTGTTCAAGGAACTGGGCTCTGTGTTTGAGGTCTCATGGGGATATGAACATCTTTCTGAGAGTGGAGTGGGAAAGGGAGCTGGGCACAGACAGGGGAAGTGCTAATAGGCAAAAGAACATGGCACTGAAGTCTTGGTCGGCAGACACGAGCTGTGCTGAGGTACCTACATCAAAGCTGAGCTCTTCTGAAACTCCAGCCAAGAGCAGTGGAAAAAAATGAATCATTACTCAAGYTAATATATGGCATTCTCTTTAGCATACAGCATTAGCTGGCGCTAAATATCTCTCTTCCTCCYTTTTCCTCATCATTTGCTTCAGCAAGGTTTCTTTTGGAGACTGTTCCTTGGAGGAAAGCAAAGAAACATAACTGAGAACCATGTGGGCACTGAAATGATAGGTAGCGGGAAATAACTTTCTCTGACCCACAACAAGGATGGAGTAAAGCCRGGGCGTGTTTTACTCAGAAAAAAGAATTCACTGATACTTCCCAGCACTGCATCATCATCATCGCRTCTAGTGTTGGCTCCATGCAATAACTGATAGCTTGCAGGGCTTTTCTAGCCCATGGAAGTCAATATCTGAATTTAGCTTCTTGCTTTGCCAAATGCTAATTTACTCTCTAATATTGAGCAAGTCCAAGGTTGGATCAAGTGCCCAGCTTCACCTTGAATATAGGAATAAACATATTTTTTTACCTACAAAATTTTTGGACAAAAGTCTCTCCCTTACAATAGGTGGTGTTTGTGAGGTGGTAGATTAGGATCCCCACCTACCAGTGATTTCCACCTCCAAAAGAGGTATTTTGTACTGTTACAAGCTGAATAATATGCTTCTAATTAAAGCTGCTGCTGTAAAATCTCTAATTTGATAACACATTGCACTGTGCAAGAAGCAAGGAGACATCTGTTCATATGAACACATCAACATTAAGGTGGATTCTGGATGCAAAATTCTCCCCACATTGTTTAACAATGCCATGAGCAGAAGAGACCTCCAACATTAATATCTAGCAGCAAATATTTTGCAACAGGAACATGTATTCCATGGAGGAATACATGTGTGAACATTAGACCTCATTTTCACTGGCAAAGCATCCATCATGTTTATGAACTTTTCACAGAAGGCAATAATACCCCTATTGATGAAATCAAGTTGGTGGGAGAATCAAGACTGAGTAGGTACACAGATGCCCATACCTCCACAACTACCATCGGTGGCCTCTACTTGGGTACTTGGAAAGCATTTGAAGTGGGCAGAAGCCAAGCTATATTACACCACTTCAGTGCATCTCAAAGCTCAGAAGTCTCTGAGAGACTGGGGGTAGTCTAAATGCCATTATCCTTATGCTAACCTTACCTTACGAGGTTGAGGAAAATGGGTCACTATCACCCTCTGGTAGATACAGTCACCTAAAGAGGTATTTGTAGCATTGGTCATTTACATGGGGAGGCAGTGAGACAGCAAAGAAAAGTCTCATCTCTACTGCAGAAGGGGAATGTTTTGTGTGTAAGGGAAGTTGTCTAGTGAGGACAAAGTTCTAGTGCACTTGTTAGGAAAGATGGTGTCAGCCAYGTGGAGGGTGGGAGCTCTAGGCTGGAGGGAGATGGTTTGAGAGGAGACCTCTGTAGGTGAGAAGGATTGGAACCATTTCCAATCACCAGTGAAGGAAGCAGGAGCCTCTGTTGTGGCTCAGACCAAGGCTGCCTGCCATACATGGCCTGGATACTCTTTTACATTTACTCTTAKTCTTAATTCAGTGGTTGGGGCAGGATCTGGCACTGTGCCACRTGTTCTCTAGTGGCCACATCTACACAAATCCACTCTCCAGCCCTGAAAGCAAGCATTATGGCATGATTTGCGCTCACCCCTAAAAGTAAGGTGGCTTTATCCATCCTGTTGAGAGAAAACATCTTTGCCCATGGTGCATTGCATAGTCAGGAGTGTCTCTCACCTCAGCCTTTTGAGCAGCCTCCTAACAGGAAATCCTAGGGAGTTATTATTGCTTCTTCACAGAAAAACTGTGGTATACAAACTAAGTGATCAACCGTGCACAATGATCATGTACATACAACATCAGTACCCTTTAAATTTGCGATACAGGTATTGGCCCAATATTTGTACAGATAGAAATATTAAATAAATGTGTGTACACTGGTACCTCATGAACAGAAATATTTTTTTCCAAAAGTCCCAGAATGAGAACAAAACACGTCCACATCCTCTGTCATGCTGGTTTAACAGGCTATTTAAGCCYTTTCTGGTCCCTGACAACCCTGGGAAGAGGGACCAAGGCCATGCTTGCTTAGTAGTCTGCTTCCGTGAGTAGTCAACCACAAATTCCCTACAGTATTTCATAGAGATAACCTCTGCAAATACTCTTCCTTCCTCCAACAATTTACTACTCAGGGGACTGTAAGTCAGAGTTAGCATCTTTACATTTAACTGCCATCAATGCTGTTCCTTCTACAAATTTGTCCCACTGCTTTTTGAACTCATGCAAAGTTACGGTATCCACATCTTTTTTCAGCAAAGARCTGCACAGCTTAGGTGCACCATGCAAAGAGACCAATGGGTTTCTGCTCCCTAGGACCTTCACTGGGATCTATTAGTGTCATTTGATGAAAACTTCAGCCTGTCAAGGTTTGCAGAAAGCCAGTAACAGAGGCTCAACATTGCCAGTGGGTGGCAATCTCTTACACCAGTCTTGCACTCTAAGCATGCTCATTTTGAGTGCTCATTTTGATCTTAACCAAAGTGCACAGCTATGGGTATAGAGAGTCATTAGCTTTCTGTCAGGCCTGTTTTCTTATTGACTTAGTGTTCCTCTATGCAAATTGAAAAGTAGTTTCTATTTCTTGGCACACAGATGTGTTGGTGTCAGTGTCCAGCCTCTAGAAATAGCTTTGTACAAACATCCAAAACAAGACTTGTTGGTTTTACCAGGAATGCAAGAGGAAGTTTGACTAACCACACGTATGAGGTGATAAAAATAAACCCTCAACACACTTAAGCTGAAGTAGAGCAGGAACCAATTCAAGATTATGTAGCTGACCTTGCATAGGAAGTAGAAACAGTTGCTGATATAAAAGACTTTTTCTTCTCCAGTGCATCTTCTGTTAAAATAAACATTGGAATAAATTTTTTAGCAAGAGGGACTTAGAGAAGTGCRGAGGGAGTGTTCTTCATGGAGGTGGTCAACCATAGAGGACTGATCTCCTAGGCAGGGTGATACAGATTCAATAGGAGCTGATGAAGGACTCCTGGGTCACAATGTACAGGAAACTCAGATGTCCCCTTAAAATTCCTTCATCAYATCTATTCAGCTGTCCTGAATTTCAGATGCCAGCTTTGACACCAAGTCATCAYATGGCCTTGGGCCTTACATGTATTTTAGACCTTTGGTACATTAGCAGAATGGCAAGAATAGCTCTGACAGCAGAACAAGAGCTGAGAATCTSGTAACACTAAATGGTGCAGCAAGATGTATCAGCAGATCAAGGAAGACCATCTATATCTTACAGGAGGAAAACCTGTGTCAGAGTAAAAGACTTGCACTTCTAAGACATCAGAATTGCAGTGGTGTTGGGGGCGAGTTGACGTACAGATTATAAAAATAAATATCAAAATACTTGCACATCTACTCCAGTCTTGTTTTCTCAGACTTTTAAAATAGTAGCCATAAATGTATCAGTTACAGCTCAGATTCCCAAAGGATTTCAGGCACCTAATTCTCATGCCACAATGCCAGAGAAATATATCAGATCAAGAGCCTACCAAGGGACGCGGTGCTTCACACCAGTACAAATGAAGCAGTATGCAAATGAAATACAGCTGCTGTTCTCAGTTATTTTAGAAACAGGCTCTAAACGGAGGGTTCAGATTCGTGGAGAACTTAAAATGGCTTGGGAAGTTTCCATACACTAGCTAATTTGTGGTTGCAGACTGCCTGCCTGCTGTCTGTGGAAAATGTGCAATAGCATGACTTAGATTGCTCTGTTGTCATTAAGCAAAGGTAAGTAAAATTGCCTCATGTTTTTGGTTGCTTAAGAAAGAGCGCATGGACAATTGCCATAGCTAAGCTGTTACATAGCAACTTGTTAAACAGAAGCTCGCTTGCAGATCTGAGCCTCTGATGACAGCACGGCAGAGCAAGAAAATGAGCTGAATGCACAGTGTGGAGGGGCATGATAATTAAAAGAATCAAGCCCCTAGGGCTCAATTCTAGAAATATTTGTGAGCAACTTTCCTCATTTATCACTTCCCATCAGTATCACTGGAGTTGCTCCAAAGAGCAGCTCAGAGGGTGTAAGCACAGCTGGAACAAAAATACCTACAACTCAGCCTGTGTCCGTGGTTTATGTGAGTTCAAGAGTACTATAAAAGCACTTTCTTTGAGGACTGAGTGAGCTTTAATGCCAGGAGTAGTATAGGATGGTATAATGAAGGTGAGCATGGCACAGGAAGTGTGGAAAGGGGCACAGTGCACCATCAGACTTGTTAGATGATATTTATTGAATCTGAATCCTCTTTGCTTCTGTGTCTGGGAGAAGAGTTGAGTCCAAATGGCTTTCCTTCCTCATGAAACAGGGAGATTCCAGCTTTACTTCTGCCCTGCACTGTGATGAAGCCAAGACTTTTTGAAGCTAAAAGAGCATCTTCATACCACCCACCAACAGGCAGAACAGAAACTTCCAGCTAATGATTCCACAAACAGAAATTGCATCTACTCCAGACACCAGATTTCCTTCTGTCCAAGTAAATGTCCTGACCTGCAAACAGTTTGTTATGGAGGAGATAAGACAGGGTAATTGTATCACCTAATTTCCTAATTTTAGGTATCTAACTCATCTCCATTGGCTGCTTGAACAGTCCAGGAAAAAGGTTAGGAAGTCCCAAGGAGGGGGAGGTTCAAAGTAGGAGCCCAACTAAGGTGCTCTAAATCACCCTCTGAAGACTGTAAGATTTGTACTGATCCTGCAAAGAAAAGCTTCCCAGCTGAGGCACCCAAGCTGAGTAGCTAAAGCAAAATCTTATTCTTTGGGGGATTTCAAACATACTAGCAATGTAATTGAAATGCTTCTAAGATTTAATTTGGAATTCCATAGCTCTTTCCTTTTCTTTGTCTTTTAAAAATTCACAAAAAGAGGGGCCTGACTTAAGATTTCAAACTCAGCTGTTTCATTATCAATGCTTGTCCCAAAACCGCCAAAAAAGAAAAAGAAAAAGAAAAAGAAAAAGAAAAAGAAAAAGAAAAAGAAAAAGAAAAGAAAGAAAAAGAAAGAAAGAAAAGAAAGAGAAATTATGAATGAAGGTAAGAAAAAATAGGAGACTGACAAAATGATGAGATAGGTTTGGAAAGGAGGGAAACATTTCAGACCGGTTTTATTTGCCTTCTGATTTCACTTATGCTGTGTTTTACAGCTTCTCTTTGCAACTTTGTGGCTTAGATCTATCTTTTCAATGGGCATCTGGGTTTTTCATGATTTCAGGGGTTRGCAGGGCTACTTGAAAATCATCCTGTATCGCTAGACTCACAACAGAACCAACAAGTTTTGCTGTGTGAAGGCAAAGCACAGCTGTGTAGGGTAATCAGTCAGGAAAAAAACAGCAGAAGTCAGTTTTTGAGAGAAAAAAAATCAACCATTCTCTCATAAGCAAAATATTATCGTTTTTACTTATGAATTTCTCAACTTGCTTGCTTTTTGAATTGTTTGCATCAAATTTTTGATAAAAGATTATGTCTTGGTACCAATGCGGCCCTGACAACAATAGCTAGAACAATAACAAATACTTTTTAGGGTGCGTAGTACGACTGCTGTTATACAAGTGAAGAAGTGAAGATGTTGAAGGTGCACTGTCAATTAAACACAGATCCAAGCTTGCTCAGAAGATCACACCTACCCACCTCCACCGTAAAGCCCTTGCTCTCACGATAAAGGGTTTCAGGCCATGTCCTATGGATGAAGAGAGACAAACCAGACTTCGAATGCTCCTGTTCACGCCCACGTTGCCTGCAGAGGTTGGCCCACCTCTATCCACCAGCCAGTCTCCCCATCTCAGCGTGCACGGTGGGGATGTTGGAGCACAGTCTATGGGATGGCTAATGGGCTTGGTCTGCCGAAACCTATTCTCAAACTTGTCTCCATCTACAACTAAATATAATCATAGAACTGAAATATTTCATCCAAGGGCATAAGGCATCCATGGGTCACAGAAGTGGAGTCTTTTCTTTAACATAGTTGAGCATTGCTAGGCAATACCCCAGGATGTAAGAGCAGAACTAGCTCCAGTTTTTCCCAAAACAAGCAGAAACGGACAGTGGCCTTTTTTTCTGTGGTGACCCTTTCCATTTTTGTCATTTTCTCCCTTTTTCTTTTTTCTTCRGTGAAGCAAGACTACATGTTTTTCTATTAGCAGTAAATTTCTGTAGAAAAAGAAAACATCCCACTGTCACACCAAGAGTCCATGTGAGTACAACTGGGCTCTCTAGCTCTCTGCATGGCATGTAAAATTTATGTGGCTTTATCTGCATGCGAGCTACCTGCGCAGCCCAGTCCGGACTGGGATATGGCACACATGCCTTTCAGAGCAGCTCTTCACGATCATCAGCCAAAGGCTTCCTTCATTTTCAAGCCAACAAGACAAGTGCATTCCCTGCTCCCTCAAACACACATCTCTGTGAAGAGATTTGCTCCTCGGAGCCAAGAATGCTGAACTCCTTTACCTTTCATTTTGATGGTTTCCATGGAAACCGTAACATTAAGCTATGCAGTTACTTTTCTGCAACATTACATAATCCACCGAATGCTCAGTTGCTCTTCAATAAATGTGTTTGTTCAGGGTTTTTCTTTTTTTTTTTCCTATAGGATCAACTCAGTCTTTGTTGATCTGATTAAATAAGGAGCAGTGTTGTAAAATAAGCTATTAAAATACAACTTCTGTCAGTTCTCCTCTCCAGAAAATGACAGACTCTGTGTTTCCACTGCCAGCTTAAAGCTGCAGTTAGGGTATCATAGCATTACTCATAGCCTGACCATAGAGATGGGGTCAGATCAATGAAGGTATGATCCTGACTCTGACCTCATGGAAAATAAATACGTTCCAGTCCCATGCTACTTTGGATTGTTATTTGCATCCATGCATACAATATGGAAAGCATGTGGTCATATGCAGCAATTTTTTTTGTTTAATTAGGACAACAAGGCAAGGTAGAGTTGACTGACTTCAGTTGACCTCYTTCTGATTCCCACCTGGATCCAGGAGATCAGATCTTACCCCAAATATTTTCGATAAGAGCTGCAGAATATCCTGTAATTTTCATTATGATAGATAAATCTCATTATGAAAAAATGCTAATACTCCTTTTTTCCCATGTTCCTGGCACTCAGCCATCCCTACTGGAACTGTACCAGAGATAGCAACAATGTTTGGGATTAAAGAAGCTGCTGTAAAATTCCTCTTTTAACTTTTGTGGGCAGACTCATTATTTTAAACAGAGCTTGTCAAAGTCAATTAGCTATTCTTTGTTTTGTCCAGAATACACTATCCTTCTGCTGTGGAAAATAATGTCAAAACTTCTATGTTGTCGGTGAGAATAAACTGTTCCTTCTATAGCTGCAGAGGGAAAAGGAAAGATCTCAGCTGGTCCTTTGGGCTTGTGCAGAAAATGAGAGGCAAAAAGGGAGGTAACAAGCACGTTGAGTTGTTTAAGCAATGTTTCAGGAGAAGAATATGAAAAAGGATTGCAAGTAACGTCGCAGCATCTATCATCTTCCCTAGGCTGTGTTGGCCATCAGGTGACACTACCAAAGCACTCTCTATATCCCTAGAAAAGCTGCCTTTTTATGGGTTAATCTTGGTCTTCCCTGGCTCTTATCCCTCACCAGCTCTGTGTGACATATGAGACAGTGATCTTAGTATGTTATAAAGATGCAAAATGCCAAGTAATGAAAGCAGCTGATGGCATAGCATTTAAAATGCACACATGTCCAATAAAACAGATATTTATATTGTCTGTATAGAGTTGGAAACAGCAGATAACTAATTGTTCGATTGCCAGCAAAACTCAGGCAACTTCAGTCGACATAGTGACAGATGTCATAGCTAATAACTTCCAGCCTGAAAGGAGCTGGGGAGGAAACTTGAAGGAATTGAAGGTTTGCCAAAATGATTAGTCCATTTTCCCCATTTCAGTGCTGAATATTGGAGATCTTTCTACCACTGAATGCWTGCATTTTCCACTTCGAAGTCAAGAGGCTCAGCAAGAGTAAACTGGCATCTCTGAGAAGAGCTTTGCACCAGCAGAAGCTGGGCCAACAAACCTGCGTGGGTATTTCTTACATCTTTTGAATAGTGGGGAAAAGAGAGTCGCACAGGCTGGGCAATAATCTCTGGAAAATAAAGACTGTGYTTAGCATCCGTACAGAGTCTAGCCTTTTGAATTTCCTGGTTGGCTGTTTCTCTGCTTTCAAGAGAGTGCCTGACGTGAAAGGTTTCCTGACTCTATATATTCATTTTCTACTGCACCAAGTAGTATAACTGCTAAGTGAATAAAACATAGGTTAGTAAAAACATTAGCATAATAAAGAAACACCTTAAAATATAATGAAAATATCAAATAAAAAAAAATCAAATAATTTGTGGATCTCTGCTTTTTCCTGAACTTGGTTTCACTGAGGCTACAGACTCAGGACAGATCTTCCTGTTAACATCTCTCTCTATGTGAGCATCTGGATGATAAATTTATAGGCTTATTTATATCGTCTATTTAGATCATCTTCCAAATCTTTGCTATGTGATCCTTTTTTTTTACAAGCTGATCAAGTTTATTAGCTGCAGAAACCAGATGCAGTTTTATCCCCTGATTTTTTTTTTCTTCTACAGATGCTTGTTCAGAGATATTTCTCTTCTGCATCAAAGTTGTAAATATGTTACTATAGTTACTCTGTTTAATACTCCTGTTTCCAGCTTAAAGGATTATTCAGGGCTCCAGAATTTGGAAACAGATTGAATTTATGACCCAATACATTCAGAAACAGAGAGAAGACCTCTCTCATCCAGCATCAAATAACAATTAAATAATTGACAAGCAAATAGCAGAACATGCGTCCCTTGTGTTTTAGAAAGGTGATGTTAAAAAAAAAAAAAAAAAGGTCTAGGTGACATGCTGGAACTATTGAGTGGAAAAGAATGAAGCGATACTCAGCAGCCAAAGGGTCACAAAAGCTGTGAGAACTACTGGTTTTGGAACATCCAGAATTATTAGTCCTGGAACATTCAAGGTATACTAAGGATTTTCTTGAATGCAGAGAAATATACAGCTSCACGGCTCAGACAGAGTGGAAATTGCACTAATAGCTGAGGGACCCCGGTCTGCCAAGCTGTTGTAAATCAATTCTAGCTTCCCCGTGGGGATAGGGTAAATTATTATTTCTGGGGCAAGGTCTATGACATAGGACTTAGAGCCAGAAGGGAGCATTCAGAGCACTCCTGAATATCACAGGTCTTTAAGGCACCTGAACACCCAATATAATGCCCAAAGATTTTTATTTAACTAACCATTCGATTCCTTAGAAAAAATCTATCTGTGGTAAATYGCAGTGCCGGATGTAGTACTGATACCCAACACCCTTGTTATGGCAGAGAACTGATTAGGAGATGTATAAGACCTGGAATTTATCAAAAACCCGATCCTGACCTGCCAGTCAGCTCTCTGCTGCTCCCGTTGATAAGGGTATGGTCTCATCTGGAGGACTGTGTCCAGTTGGGCTGTTCTGTTTTGGGAAAGATGTTAACCAGTTTCAATATGTGGCCTAGAAGGAAAGAGTGGAGGAAGTAACCAGTTCAGGAAGGGATGGTTGGTTCAAAGAGAAAAACGAGAGGGCAAAGCTATGATAAAAGAATACCCAATACATAGTAGGTAGCTCACAGGAAGGAGGGAATAACCTCTTTATCCCCTTGGGTGAGCACAAGAAACCACTACCTGAGCTACAGCAAGGGTGAGTTAGGTGAGACATTACGAAAAACGTTGTACCAAGGAGCACTGGAACAAATGGAACAGATAGGAAGGGAGTGGGACCTGTCACTGCAGTTTTTAGTTTAAACAAACATCTATCATGAATGAATTTTGGTTTAGCTGATTTCTAAACATGAAGCAAAATGCTTTTTATGATGTTGGAAAATGGATGTGGAAATGGACTGTATCTTGAGGTCTCCTCTGCTCCATTGTCCTATAGTTYTAGAGTACTGGCCGAGGAAAGTGTGAAAAAATCCCAGAAGATCCCTTCTAACATAAGAAGTAATTCATCTATGCCCTTTGATGTACTGAGCATTGTGACTTGGAGCAAACAAACAAAATATATCTCCGAGGTGCAGCTCTGAACTAGTACAAGCCAAAGGGTCATATTGAAAGAGCTTGGAGGACACRTCTTTACTCCAGTTTCTCACATGCGAAAGCCCTGATATACACAAGTAGAATGTGATCACTATCCTAATGCATGYGAATGTCTTGGTGTAATGCAGTCCTGTTCCTCCTGGGGTCAACAGGACAGTAGGGGGCAAAAAGTCTCAGAAGTGCTGWCTGCACAAAGTTCACAGATTTCTCTCCCATGTATTGACATTAGAGAGAGATCAAATTTTACATTCTAAATCATGGCACATTCCCCACTCTCCCATTAAAGTTTTGCTTCCCTTGCTGTCAGGAGACYTCTTTCAAGGTTTAATAGAAACATCTCAGCCTTCTTATGACTCCTTCTGCAAAGCTGAGAAGTCTACCACTACCCAGCGTCTTCTCYGCAATGCAACAGATTGTCCTTTCTATGCATGAGGACATCTTGCCATGGGTTCTTTCTCAATAGCTTGGAATATCTTCAGTGTCCTGATCAGAGCTTTGTGACAATCTGTGAAACCTGCCAGCAGAGAAACAAGCCAAKTTTTACCCAGAACTTGGTGCATGGTGGGAAAAGGCTTGGGAGCTCAGGCAGTGATGTGCAAATGTGATCACCTCTGTGTGGAGGTCTCTACCAGTGATGGCCACACCATTTAATTTTTCCTGGAGGTCAGGAGACAAGCCACTGCATGAGCTATGGGGTAACGTAGGCGGCTATAGCCACTACAGGCAAATGTCTCTTTATGAATAGAAGAATGGGGATGTGACATAAGACCTACAAGTGTGAGAAGGGAGTTGTGACTAATTTCCTTAGGTAATTAGCTTAGGTAACTGTATCAAAGAGGTTCTGGAGGCACAGTGGTCATCTGGACTACCCAGGATGTATCCAAGAATGTTGGCATGGGCCTATCGTGGTGATTTCATTGTAATTGGTACCTGAAATGGTACAATTAAGGCCTGCATRGGTATGCCTCCTTACACTGAGGAGCACCAGAGTGGTACATCCACTTCTACAGACCAGAGCGCTTGGATACTTTGCATAGCTGCAGGCTCTGCCAGAGGTCAAGCTGAAGCCCATTGGCATCATTTCTTCCAGTCAAACTGCTAGTATAGTCACCTGTGTTTGTGCAGGCAAGGGACATTTGTCAATCAGCAACAACTGCAGAAATGATACAAATTCAGATCCTTCACCTTCAAGGCAACTAGGAGTTTCCTTTCTCCAGCTGTAGTAAGTTCTGGAGAACACAATGAATCAGTGGAGCAGCCATGTACAGGGCAGACCTACATGTCCTATATTCCAGGGTTTGGGTGAGTGAGCACCTTCTGATCATGTTAAGATTAGCAGCTACTAATACTAATTTTATCCTGGTGGTATTAGTATAACAAATTTGGCTTTGGAGTGAAGAGAGTGAGAAAGGAGCTTTGCTTCCAGAGATCAAACCTAGTTATCCAAATGGGCCATTTATCCTGCACTCCCACCTCAGTGGAAAACATCATCCCTTCAAATATGTTTTGAGMAAGTTGGGCACAAACATGGCAGCAAAGCTATCCTGTAGAAAAGAAAAGCCGTTCTCTTTTATGATCAATGGATCTCAAGGAGACATTCTGTTTAGTTGTGGCAGAAGAAGCTCAGCACTTCAGAGCTGGAGTTTCTGCATTAAATCTGTGTTACTTAGCCCARCCAGGGGACTGTAAGAGGCACACGTAAGGAAGGATGATGTGCCTGATCCTAGAGTTAGTAGGTCATAGTCACAAGATGCTGAGATGTGCTATTGCCTTTTCAGCAGGGAGACAGGTGGGTAAGAAGGACTGGAATTGATTGTGAGACTGGTATCGTTAGGGTGTGAGGTAAAGAAAAACATTTAAGCCTTTATTTAGSACTGATGTAACAGCTGCAGATTTCCTGCTGAGGCCAGATGGTTTAATTTGAGTGAGCTTTGCTTGGCTGTGTTAATTGATAACAACCTGGAAGAAAGAAGATCACYTAAATCCTTAACTCACACTTCTGTGCTCAGTTGGGTGGAGAAGGGTGCTGGTGCCTAACTCTCCAGACCTTGAAACATGTAGCACAACACACAAAAGATAGACACAAGCACCAGACAAGCCCTCTTGTAAACAAGGGATGAAATCACAGCCACATTGTTTCCTCTCTCCAAGTCCTCTGATGGTATCTCCTTGTTTCTGTAAGGTCTCCTGCTTGGATAGCTAGATGTAGATGGCTTCAAAATGTAGATGGCTTCAAAATGTGGCTACTTCTTGACTTTTCATAGACTGCTGTAATGTTCAAGGTAAAAATCTATGTATAGCTCTCTGGCACTACTTTTTTGCTGTTACCATGAGGGAATTGCTCCCTAAAAACCCTTGGCAGTGTGCATGCACTCCTGGAAGGRACCATGAAATGGTGTTATCAAAAGCACATAAAATGCTCCACTTCAGACAATTACCACTGTCCCTGCCATTAGCTCCATTTGATTTGATGGAAGTCAACTCCATTTACTTCACTGCACTCTGGATCAGACCTTTAATGCTTCCTCAGGACCATTAAAGTTTTCTTCTTCCTTTCCTGTAGATCAGTATAAGTCTCGTATCTTTTGAACTGATCAGAAATGAACAGGCCTGACACTGTTGAACTTAGTGAAAGTTCAACCCTAGTACCGAGGTCTATTGCCTAATTTACAGAGACTTMATTTTCTTTTTTTTTCCTTTGTTTTTCTTATGAACTCCAGAAATTTTTCCATGTAAAGAAGCCCTGTCTAGAACAAATTTTATCCTGCTATAACAATAGATTTGCTTAATTCATTGTGTTTCAGGGACAGTTGACATATTGTCCACACACCAGAAGAAATCCATGGACCACAGACTACAGTTCACTGGTTAAGAGTAGAAACACAGATGACTGTTTTAACACATCAAACCCTGAGTGTCCATGAGCAGTGAGGTTACTGCAGATTTGTGTAATTGTTTCTTGCAGATCCCCCCCCCCAAAAAAAAAGAAAAAAAAAGAAAAAAAAAAAGCTTACTGCTACCTTAAGATTTCTTTCTCTACTCAGATCTCATAGAATGTATCTCTCAGGGCTTTTCCACATGAGAAAATTGATTAGTGTCAATTTAATGGTGTTGTACTGCTGCCTAACTTTCCTGTATATCAAATGCTGTGTTTAACTGGCTTAAACTTTATAAGAGTATTAAAAAAGCAAAGTTTTATCTGGCTGCTCCATGTGAGTTTTGCATGGTGACTAAGGGGTTATCCAAATCAGATGGTGAAGACGTATTTTGGGGCATGTATTTTAGAGAAGTCCTGGACTTTAYTGTCCTGTAATACCTCTGCCATAGGTGGAGTATCAAAAGAGACTCAGGGCAGAGAAGAAGCTTGTGTTAATAGAAGGAGTTTTTCTGCAGGTTATTAAACCAAAGAAACTCTCTTTGGTGTGTTTTCTGACATAGTGACATCAAGTGACTGTTCACATCTCTAGTTCAGCTTGCAGAAGCTTGTAGTGTCAACCTCACCTTGGGAAGAGCTAGAAACAAGAAACTCTTCTATGTAACAGACAAACTTAGGAAAGGAAACAAATTTTATTAGCAAGTCTCCAGACTGTGCAACCTTTGGAAGAGAGTATTACAGAATCCAACTTCAGAGACGTTTTTCTCCAGCTGTCAACTGAATCCAAAGATACTTGTGCTAACAAGCTCTTTAATTGGGCTAGCTCAGAAATGATAGGCTAAGGCAGGACTGGTGAGATACCCCTTGGTATCAACATCCATTGGTTTTATACCAATATATCAAGAGTTTTCACCACCTGGTGCTTCCACTGGGGAGCCAGCTGGGTTGGCTCCATCAAAATAGGAACCCAAAAGTGAGGAAACTGCATATGGGGTTTGAACTTTTCCTCAGCCTCTCTCACATAAATAAGCTCTGAGAAAATGAACATCACATTATGAAGCAGAAGACTCAAGCCTTAATTCCTACAGGATTGCCTACAAGTCCAAYACATACATATGTATATACTCACACACATAAATATATGTGTATGCATATACACATATATACACACACACACAAATATATATATATAGACACACACATATACACATATCTATATATATTTCTACATATATTTCTACAAGTCTAAAACACAGATGATTTAATGGCACATATGCATGCATTTATTTATTACATGTAYCTGTGTTGGGTATATGCATATATTAGATGGGCACATAACTAAATTTATCCATATATGCAATTTAAAGATGTGTGACTGCGTGGGTATATGTAATTTAAAGGTGCAGAAACATTAGCTGTCAGCATCTCCTGAACAAACAGGATTTATGATTGGATGCATGCATCTCAGCAGGAGGATTTAGAACCGGGAGGGATTTCTGTGCATGACAATTTGCCCCCTGTTGGGGAAGCACCAGCTCTCAGTTTGCAGTGCCTTGTAAATTCCTGAAATTGAAATGCATCCTTCTGCTTAAAGCTTGCTATGGTGCTGTAGGTCATATGACAAAACATGCCCTTTGCTGCTGCACATTGTGAGCAATCACTCACAACAAAAGGAGGTAGCAGGTAGGGTTTATTAAAGTTCCTGAGTAATCATGGAAAATATACCTGCTGAACACTGGTTTGCCAGAATGGCTCAAAAATGGGTCCATCATGTTCGCTGTGGCTGCAGCGTTCTGTGATAACAGTCTGATCTTGCAAGGCACTGAACTCCACAGATCCCATTGCTTCAGCTCTCTCTTTTGGTGATCATAGTAGCTTCCTTTTCTCAGTTGCGCCTTGACTGAGTGGAGACTCCAAGAGTTACTGATTACTGAGTTTGCTGGTGGATAATTATCCTTATAATTAAAATATAGAAATTTCTTGTGATATTCTGCACAGCCTGCCTGCAGCGCTACTCACTGCGATTGATTTCACATTCTCACCAATAGAGTTTGACTAGTTCCATGGCCAATATCATCCTTAGAGCATCCATAGATGGATAAACCAGAAAAACCATAACTGAGGAAATCTAAGTGCTTTCCAAYCTCTCTTTGCTACAGCTGTGATACAAACAAGTCAGAACCCAGGCCCAAAATTTGAATTAGACTGTCATTTGGACAAAAATGGTATCAGGGCTTTTTGATACATGGAGCCAAAATGTTCTCCTGGTAAGCTTCTTACAGCTTCTTAGTGAGCAAGATACAGAAGGTAAGAAAGAACATATTGGTACCAGTGGGAAGCCTGAGCATTTCAAGTATCTGTAGAAAAAATCCTGTGATAGAATATGCTGCTGAAGTTTGTCATGCAGCTCTCCTGGTGTTAAGATCTTTTGGGGGCTCAGGTGAAGCTACAGCCCCAGTGGTAGAGACTTCCCAGCTCCTATCAGTCTCTAGTGTAAATCAGCTGGTGAAGTCCTGTGGGTCTCCTGTGGGTGTGATTAGATTTACCAAACTGGAACTAGGTAGCAGCCTGCTTTGTTCCCTGCTGGCCATTTCTTTCATGTAGTTCCATCAAACACCRTGGCATAAAACAAGTTAAAAAAGGAAAAAAAGCAGTCTTGATGAGGATAATTTGAAGAATTCATAAGTTACGAGCTCACACCTGGCACTCKGCTTGTCTGAGGAAGCAGCACTGCTGTTTGCCCTCTGTGAGTGGCACTGCTTACCAAGAGAGACACTTTCAGTTTTATTTTTATGCTCCTTGGGTTTTGCATCTGTCTGAAGAGCAGACTGAAGTCATTGCTTCCCCTCCCTCTCAGACTCTTCATTCATGCATCAGAGACTCTTCTGGCGCGTAGGACGTAACGACCTCAAGGTTGACTTTCAAGGCTTGCCTTTCTTCTGAGTTTATCATCCTTCTGGCTGCCGCCAGCTCAGTTCAGGTACTTAGTCGTTGTTTTTGGTGTGCAAGGATCAGACTTCTAAAATAATGATCTCATAGTTTGAGTGAAACCTTTATGCAGTGGTGCCTGCTTTAATAGGCAGCATAAAATGCTTGTGTTTCTAACCCCAGTCTACATGCATCTTTTTCTTCTGCCTCAACAGTCTGRAGCAGAAAATGTGGAGGACTGCTCTATGGACATCATAGATAGAATTTAACTAAATTGCCATTATACAGCCAGGCAATAACTGAAAATAACGGGTTAATATTTGTCATAACTTTTTTAACTCTCTCTAAGGTCATTTCTAGAGAGGATGGTACCTCCCATCACCTGGCATGTCATGACAAGAAACCAAAGTGTACAAAACCACTCCATTTCTCATGTCAATGGCAGTCAGGAGTAAGTCCATCAGATTTAAAGATGTTACCTAGGTACAGAATAGATGTGAAGGATGAGGTAGTCAGACTCTCCACATACATATTAAAACTTCTTAACATGATTTAGAAAATCTGCAGGAAGTGTAATGCTTCATCGAGACCATCTTTACCTGGACCAGAACTGTGGACTTAAGCCAGTGGGAGTGTAGGAAATTATTGACCCATATATATCTCTGAATATTTGAAATTTTCCATCTGTCAGCAAAGAAGATAAAGACAAGCTGTGATCTTTTATCAAGTGTTAAAGATTTTCCTTAAGCAACTTTCATGGCAATACCTTTGCCATCATTGCTAAAGAACAGTCACCATCCAAAGCTTCTACATGGGTTACCACAGAAAACAATTGACTTCTCATGGATTTGAGAAAGATTATAGTAACTACTGTAAGGAAAAAAAAATGCTAAGTGGAAAATAGCTTGCAGAGCTAAAAGAGCGGCATAGCCACAAAGTGTTATTAAAGACATAGCGAAAAATCCAGAACAATATAGAAAATTAGCATTTCTTAAGTTTTAGTCACAAAATCATGAAGACAGAGAAGCAGATGAATGCAGAATTTTTATTTTCCAAATTCTGCAATATTAAAACTGGAGGTCACATGCTGAAATTAATAGGAGAAAAAAGTACTTACTTTGCTGCCATGGAAGGCTGTGAAGCAGACAAGATCAGTGGTCTCCAAAGGGAACCGGGCAGATTCGTGGWCAGGAGCCATTGATGGATACTAATAGTCAGGGAGAACACCACTAACACCACTAATACAACTGTGGGTGCTGAGTAGTATGAGGGGAATGGACCATGGGAGGTGGCCAGGGTTTTATGCTATCCCTGATTCAGCAAGGTGGGTTTTAGGGTCTTGTATTCACTCAGCCCCCAAAGTTGGCCTTTTTAAAGGTTTTTACAGCACTTGTCTTCAGTTCAAATTAGTATTTTCTTACTATACCATGGAAATACAATTTCTGGTCCCAAATTCACTGCACAATCCTCACCTGAGCATTTCTGTCCTGTTCRCCTAGCTGGCCATAACAAAAGTACTTCCATCTGCAGTACATCAGCTCCTAGGGCTAGGACCCAGCTAACTTTGGTAAGGTACCTGGATATCTGTATATCTGTAGTCATCCAATCTTCCTRTGTTTTAGGAGAGAAATAGGTTTCTTCCAAAGCCTGGAGGCTTTCCTCTCTGACAGGGGGTATGAGCGTACTGCAGAAGCACTGATGCTGCAGCAATCTCCTACCGTGTTCCCTCTGCTTAAGACTCACCCTTAACATCTAGATAACAAACCACTTATTCAACTAGAAAAACAACCAAACCATTCTAATGCCAAACAACTGGCCCGCTTTTCCTTATGGACCCAGTACTCGAATACCCAATACCTGGCTGTTTCCCCTGACAAAGGTGAAAACATCTCCTGCCCTTCATCTTCCTGAAGCACATGCTTCAGCTTCTTCTACCCCAGACCTTCCCTAAATCTCAGTCTTCACTCTGCTTCCCATGCTGTCCCACCTGGATTGCATTACTAACAGCAGGTGATACAACATCCTTGCACTAACTTACTTGATTCCCAGTTTTGGAGTTGTTCAAATTAGGTGCCTTTCGCATGTTGACACCTGAAAGAAACTTGCTGAACTCCTGACCTATGTAGGATTTTGGCCAATTAAAATGTGTAATGTGGCAGCTTCTTTACTGCTTCTGCTTGACCTCATGCAGAAGTTCTGACAGTTGCTGTGCAATTTCAAAGGAACCTGGAAACCATTACTGTAATACAGGTAGTTTCCCTTTCACCTATGYGAGTTTTCCTACGTTACAAGCGTGAGGGTGACCTTTAGGGCACCGAGAGAGTTCTATTTTAAACCATCTCTGTCTAAATGAGTGTTACCACCTCAGCCACAGAATTAAATTTGTCCTCTTCTCCAAAACAAGTTCTGAACTCCCCTAGCTTAGTAAACGCTTGCAAAAACTAAAGTTTGGCTAAGAAACTACCATGATGTTTAGACATCTCGTTCATGAGACATAACCAGCATATCTTGCTTTCCTGATGTTTTATAGCATGATTATTTTGCTGTTCCTATTACTTGCCCTGGAGTTAGTCTTTCCAGACTGGAAGAGGTGTTTCCAAGGGACTGCCCAGCCCTAGCACAGCTCCTTCTTTTRTGCTGAAATTAGTACTATGTCACCACTTTTTGTCTGGATCAGATCTATACAAGCAAATAAAACAAACAGGGAACCATTCCCTGAGGGGATGCAGCACAGAACAGCTCATCTCCACAGAATTAAAATCTCCTTGTCCCTGRAGAAGACCTCATCCAAACTGCCTCTCAACAGTTTTCTATAGCCCTGGGCATCTTACAGGAAAAGCCAAAACCATGTCAAAAGTGCTAACAAGCGCTTTTAATAAGTATATTAATAAGTAAGTAAAAAGCATAGATGATCACAAGGCAAGGCTCTAACTCTACCCCATTTATTTGCTAGTACAGGTGTAACTTCCATGATTAAAAAATCAGTAGTACCCATCTAAGGGAGAGGACATGGCAAATGGGAATGCCATGCTGCTCTGCATCCTTTTAGCTCACAGATTTATGCAAGACCAAAGTGACTATGAAGCTGCACCCTCATGCTCTGAAAACAATTCATTTTTTTCCCCCACAATAGACTTATTCCTGGACTWGTATATTCAAATGGAGCAACAAAGGGGTTTGCTGAACACTGAGGCTGTCACAAGGCGAAGACAAGGGAATGGAGGAGGAGGAGAGGAAGGACTCCACAACCAGTGATGAGACTAGATTACTCTGGTATGAAACTGCAGGCTTAGACCACAGTAGTTTGATGGRTCTGGTGGCTTCTTTTTGAGTGGGTTGGCAGTCAAGACCTTGGAATAACGAACAGCTGGAGCCCAGGAAGGACAGARGAGACATTTATGGCAGCTCGGAATTGCTTACACTTCTGTAGGAGCTACCAATTCCCTCAGAGCTGTTTGCCTTCATCCCAGCAGAGTACAGGCTCCTTTCCTCTGCTTCGGCATCCTTTCCCTGCGGGAAGATCTGCACTCYGTGGGGATCTGACTTTGTGGGGCACACACACCCTCAGCCAGCACAACAACGCTGGCTCACTATTGCCAACGAACCCTATGTCCATATGTAAAGATTCTCCTCATGTCCCAAATTGTTTTTCACCTGTCTATATAAATCCATCACCCTCTTCAAACTCAAATTCAGGCTGTCTGGGAGTTGTGAGATTCCATCAGGAAATGGGTGCTGCTGTTGTGCATCTCATCCCACTGGAAATTCCACTTCTGCTGCTTCCCCAGTCCTTCCTTTCCCTTTCCAGGAGCCTGGACCTGCACAGGCAGTGAGTTAAAGTGTTTGTTGACAGAGCTCCTTCACCTCCCACAAGACGTGGGGCCAGTGTGGGCCACAAGAGAAAGTATTTGTGAGCACCRGTTTCACACCACCACAGCTGTATTCCGTACTCTACTGCAGACCTCTAGGTCTGGTTGTTTTGACATATTTTGAGTAGATGTGCATGTAGAGMAAACCTACCTCAGTCCAGATCTCATGAACCTTCCTGACCCTGATAGCTGACTGCTAACTCGAACTCATCTCTTTCCTCTGCTCCTTCCAGCTTTACCACCTCAGAAATGGTTTTTGGTTAATAACTATCCTTTAAAACTTCTACTTCATTTTGTCTTGTGCCAGAAATCTAATTTTCAGTAAAGGYGCAAAAGAAGAAATATTTGTCCCTGTGAAACCTGTGTCTCAGCAATACGACCTCCCGTTGTGCAGTGATGCCAGCCTGGAGYGTCTGGGTTAGGATCTGATTCCTTCTTGTTGTAGGAGTCCCCAAGGAAGACTTGTCTACACAGTTCTGTGGTAATAGGAGGTGTGTGTGTGGGGGAGCTTACAGATGGGACTCAGCCGTCTAAAATTCACAACAGTGTAAAGACAGCTTTTGTTGCTTACTTATTTCCACCTCTGCCAAAAATAAATAAATAAATAAAAGGTTCAAACCACTACCTCCTTACTGATTGCCAAGGCCTTTGGATGATGCCGAGGCTGATTTGGATCCATTACTTGGGTCAGTGGCTCCCCAACCTTTGAGTAACAACAGATCGCTGCCAACTGCAAAACTCCCTGTGGTTCACGTATGTTAGAACTGACGAGTCTGCAAATTGCAGTGCTTAATTTGATTCTGCGTAACAGCTGCAGACCACATGGCACTGTCTCATGGACCACAGTTGTGGCTGAAGTAGTGACTTTCAGTGGAAGGTCTTCTGGAAAGCAACTATCCYGTATACATTTTTCAGGATGTCATTTAAAAAATCATATTTTAATCTGTGCAAAAAGCAGGCATAAAATTTCCAGTACCCTAGCTTCTTCACTAGTGTGAGACAAGCTAAGTACTGTTTTTGTTCATCACAACACACAACAGAAACCTCAGACTGCCATTGTTTTCTAAATGTCTCAGCCCACAACAAAAAGAAACAAATAAAAATCAAGATTATTTTAAGTTTTTCTGTCAATTAAAAATTCCAGATTTTTTTTTTAAAAAAAGAAACCAAATCCTCTGTTTCAGATGAGGGGAGATGCAGGGTATTGTTATTTTTTTATCACTCAATCAGTTATGAGTTAAGCTATAAAAAACCTTAAACTCCTAATGGTCCCATATTGAGCTGGAAGTTAATGCTTCATTAGCAATAAAAGCTCCAGGTTATGTTACTGAGTAACCTTTTGTTCAAACATGATGTCTGGCATTTGCATAAGTGCACAGATATGTCTATCTCGAAGCTATTGAAATGATGTGACTCACCAAACTCTTGTAAACAGTTTTTTTTCTCTTTCTCTCTCTCCGACACCGTGCAGCCTCACAGTTTTGTTTTCTCAGAAACACAGCTGTGTGGTACAGGGCGATGGCATTCTTGYATTTCATCTGTCCTTTTTCCACTGKATCAGAATTGTCTCYRTCACATACACGGCAGCTGGTCCTCTGCTCTTCCAAAGGGAGGAGGCAGCCAGGAGAGATCGMTAAAATCCGCTGCGGCATGCGTGGATGCTCTGCCGCTTTCGATGCAGGGATCTGCCATGGGCAATACACAGCAAGAAGCTCTGGGTGCCCCAGCGAACACGAGCTTGGCTTTATCCTCTGCCACACTGTCGTACGGGATTTCAGCAGAGGGGTTTCTGTTCAAGATCCTTGACTCTCGCTCTCTGAAGTGACGCACTCCAGAATCAGCTCTGATTTTAGGTAGCTGAGTTGTCTTTTGGAAGTGATTCTTGGTCTGCTCAGATAGAGAGCCTAAGACCACAATGTCTAACCTATCTAGACCTCTGGGGTATGTGGGATGAAGGCGGTTGTAACAGGCAGTTGTGCATAAACAGCAAGATAGAGAGATGAAATTACTTGCTCACAGCATCCCGGTGATCTTTGCACTGACCATGATTTCGTGCAGTGAAAAGGTCACCTAACAGATCCTTCCTGTCTCCTCATCTGTAATCAATTGTTTGAGCTTAAATGAAAAATTAATGCCAGGACTGATTTAGCCCCAATCTGCCTGTGATCTCTACACAGGGATGAACTAACTTCCACGGAGCAATGGAAGGCTGATGCATCTCTTTACAGGGGAGATTTTTTTCAGACCACGACGCAGGCATATATTGAGCCTTGGTAATAGCAGTGGAAAACACAGTAGGTAAATATAACTCAGAAAATATAATCCTTCCATAGAAACATCCAGGTCCTTCTTTAAACCAGCTGAAGGCTGCTCTGAAATGTCACTGCTTGAATGGGCAGGAACCATATTCTAATTGCCAGATAAAATATATTCATGGCTTCATTCTTTCTGGGATTTGTATTGAAGTCTTCCATTTGGATTAATGGGCTGTCTTTCTCTTCACCAGAAGTAGGACAAATAATATTCTTTTCAAAGAACTGGATGCCTTAAGACGTGCTGCTCTGGGTAAGGAAGGGGTATCATTCTTCATAGAAAAAAAAAAAGAAAAAAAAGTATATTGATGAGCCGGCAACTTGAAAACTGCTACTTTCTGCAAATAACGTTCCAGGTAAGTGTTCTGAAATTATAAAAAAGGCTTTCGCTGTCCCTAATATTGTGTTACAAATTACATCACACTGTTTTCTCTCACATATCTGTTTCTGAGSACAACTTTTCTCCCCTCTTTATTTCACATCATTTACAACATCCTGTGCACTGAAATCAGGATAAAGCACTTTCCAGCACATTCTCCGTGAACCTTRGTTTCTCATGTAATTCTTGTTGTCCTTAAATAAAATGATCATCATACCACAGTGGTCACCCTAAATCGTCTCCAATGTTGCCTAGGTAACTAAATAATTTTAGCTCTGCACACACAGAGCTGCTTTTGCTCTCCAGTACAGTTTTACCTGCGGGAAGCTCTGCTGGCAGAGGCAATGCTACCTAGTTATGCAAAGCGAAGTCAGAGAGTTCATAGCGGTGACTACTGCATAGAGAAAGATATTGGGGCCGCAGCTGCAAGCCCACAGGAAAGTGAATAAAACTTTCATCCCATTAAAAGCAGAAGGTCTTTATGGGCCGAGTGTTTGCAGTCAACTTCAGAGGGCTGTGTTGGTTTGTGGAGCAGAAGATATGTTGCGGAGATGTCCTGCTGGGGCAGGATGAGCTGGGAGAGTCCTCAGTGAGGTATGGCCCATGTGCATACAGCGTTTTGTAGACCTCCAGCTGAACTGCAGCATCCTCCAWGGTAAAATCAAGAGGAATATCAGCAGCCTGGATCATCCGTCACTCATTAACATCAGCCCTGGCTCCCTGAGCAGCCAATGAAGGGAATGGGGCAGGTATTTCCACTGGGAGCTGACTATATCTTTATCTGGGCCAAGGGGTGCTCTGTCCAGCTGAGGGTCACTGGGTGCAACTTTTAATTAGCTATGAAATAATAATCATTTATACCTAGAAAACAAGTTTAGGTTTCTATTCCTGCCTATTAGCAAGCATTCACAGTCATTTGCCAGAAAATAGGCACRGATCTGGTGCTGGCATCCTATTAAAATACTGTCAGCTGTGAGCTCTTTAACATTTTCTCTTCAGGGATCCATAAATATGCAGCATTTTTCTCTTAAAGGGCAGTTATTTTAGACKTAAGACTTTCCCATCCTTAAAAATTGGAAGTCAATTGAAAGTACCTGCAARCCTAGTTGCTACCACACCCGTAGGCAGAATTGTGGAACTTGTAAGTGCAAATTCTGTATTGTATTATGCTGTGGCAAACTGATTTGTAGACCTGTTGCAGTATAAGCAACAAAATAAAAAACAAATGAAGAAATGTGTTTCATGGTCACATTTTGGGTGCGATTTAGGTCTCAAATGCCACCAAAAACGAGGGATCTCTCACACACTTCCTTCTCCCTTTCCTTTTCCTGCTGCTGGTTCTTCTTCTCTGCCTCTCCCCACCCCACTCTGCCTATCCTCCTCTGTCTCAGTGCTTTTGCTCATAAGACCGCTCCGTGACCCTGCTCATCTTGCTGAGCCAGCGGAAAACAGTTAGTTTTCTCTTTTTTGAGGGGAAGGGGAAGAGGGGGAGAGACTAAAGTTCATTTTCTGCCAGGGAGCTGAACAGGCTCTCAGGGTCATCTGATGAGTGCCACAATTGGCAACCTGTGTGCAACATCAGCATGTGGCCAGAGACTGGAAAAGGGAAGAAYCTGGGTGGGCAAAGTAGGAGCTTCTCTTTCTGAGAGTGGTGAGCTATTAGATCAGTTTACTTTATCTTGTGTAACTTCATCTTCTCATGCTCTGGACACATCCACTTGAAAGTGTATTCTCCATTGTGGAGCTTCTCTTGATGACAAACAATCCTTATTTAAACAAAAGGTGAGATCTGTCTTTGTCCATCTACTGGATGTGTTAAGAAAAAGCAGTTGTTCTGGGAGCTGTAATTGGAATAAYTCTCCACAGAGAACATGGCAGGACCTCCTGCAGAAGACCAGTAATCAGACTCTGATCTTCCGTTGTGTTGGGGTGAGACCATTAATGAGCAACAACGAAGCTAAGGAGAATACGGTCYTTCTCTGGAAAAAAAGCACCTGTCTTGGCTTGGGCTCATAGCAAATCCAACAAGAGACACTCATTTAGGCAGGAGAGAGGTTAGTAATGCAAAGCCATCACTTATGTCAGGATTTGGTCCTGCCTGCGAGAAGAAGGTAGCATTTGGATCTGAAAATAACAAGAACCTCATTAAAGTTCCTCTGAGGGGAGCAGACACAGAGATTTTCCACTCCTGTAAGCTCCTCCCTTTTTAAAGCAAGCTGCAGAAGATGATTCCTCCCACACTCCCAAATTCTTTAATCTTGTATGTTTGTATTTTGTTGCACTAAACTGATGAGTTGCTCCTTGACCTGCAATACTTCAYGGAGCTGTGTGCAGGATGCTCTCCCTGGTAAACCAGGGAGACCAGCGATGGAGCAGTGGGSAACCTTCTTGCTTTGCCCCACACATTACTGCAACATCAGGCGATGCAGCCTTTGCTCACCTGATCAGAGCCCACGTGAAGAGAGATTTGGCTGGCATTTCTGAAGAATGGGTCTGGTTGCAAGCGCTTTCTGGATTTACATGTGGAGCTGTACCTACACGATCCTTCCTGGGGAATAAAAAGTAAATTCAGATCAGACTCAGCTATTCCTTCCTTCCTTTCAGATTGGGTACTCAGCCCAAGGGGAGGAAAAGAACTGGCTTTAAAATTCAGCAGGTTGTTTCTCCTTTTTAATGGGTGATTTGGATTCTGGTTTGGAGCATAAGGAAGCATAAATTATAACACAAATGAGRATGTGGGAGACAGTGTAGGAAAATTCTGTTTAAAAAAATAGTAGAGAGGGAACAACATTTGGGGAATAAAAAGTAGGGCAGATTTTGAAATATTCTCAAAACCATTTAACACCATCTGTCAGGGGCTTGTGTTGCTAGGGATTTATCATCTCATATCTGCAAAATCCTCTGGCTACTGAAAACAAATTTAGGAAAAGATTATTAAACTTCCACTACCCTTCAACTCCCACCCCCACACTCCCACCAACCAACTCATCTTCCCAACTGTGCTGAAAGGAGGCATCGACTCAATCCATGTGCAACTCCTTGGAATGACCAGAAATTCAGATAAAGTCTAATTAATGTTTGCAATATCCTCCCTTTTAGCTTGCCGCAGAGTAGCCCTGATTTTTTAATGTTTATACAAGAAGCCCGGAAACAGAGGTTCACAAGCCAAGGCCAGTGCACCTCTAAATGATACCACTCCTGAAGCAGATGATTGATCCACAGTTGGGAAACAAACACAGAAACCCGAAAGCATCAGGATCAGAGAGCTCCCAAGCAACTCCCAGGGGTTTGTCACTGCAAATCCTGGAATCCTCTTGACCAAAAACTACTCTCTRTGTTTTAATTCCTATTGATCACACTCAGTGTAAAGGTTGCCCTTACAAAAGTCTAATAAATAGTCTCTAGTGTTGTTTTATTTTTTTAAAACAATAATGTTATGAGTAAGTTTCAGATGTTAGAGGTGGATTTAAAGTTCTGAACAAACATTTTGGCTAGGGGTAGTTAAACATTTCTATGAAAATTTCAATACCATTTTTATTTCAAACAAACAATATAGTTAGTTGGTAATTGTTGTAACAGTCTTGGGGGCTGAAATACAAGAGCATTACTTTTCACTATTCAGTGAGCTTCCTTGCTGTCCTATATTCCTCAGGTTATACCAAGAAATCCCCTTGTTGAAGGAAAGAACACAGAAATCCTGACCACAACATGCTGTGGGAGATGTAGCCCCTCTGGCTCCCATTTTCTTTATCCATAGAGAAGAATGATAAAAACAGGCAGTTATACTGCATCTCCCATGGAGCATTTTTGCAGAATAGCCAGAGAGAAATACTGTTTTTTTTTCATAATTCCAATGCAATGAATAATAATAATAATAATAAATGAATAGGAAGATAATTTTGTAAAAGCTAACTTGAAGAATCCATTTTTAGATAGAAGGCATTTTAATGATTTTTTACAACCTCTACCATTTAAGTTGTTCTAATGAACCAGTTATTTAAACTCCTATTAAGTACTTAGCAGGCTGCAATAAATGCTTTTGAAATGTGCCTTTAGGCTGAACAACGTTCTTGATGTCTTTGTTCTTTCTGAAAGCAAGTTATAGATTCCACTGAAGTGAAATAAAACAATTAGGGAAAATTTTTAAATGAACGTGCATTTGTTGACACAATTAGCATGTAATTGCCTAACAATATAAGCTTGGGAATGACAGCTGAAAGTCAGAATGTGCAATAAAGAACACTACTGTCATGAATTATAACATATTTAGGGAGATGGGCCATAGACTTTCAAAGTGTATAGCTTGGGTCTGATTGTGCAGTCAGTGTAATTATATTAATTTAGTTCAGTTTCATTGCCTGATTCTTTTTATTAGAATAAACTTTTGACATATGTTTTAAATAGTTACAAGTCTTGAGTTAAAGAATGAACTCTCTGGGCTGCCCCTCAATGAAATAYTATTAAGATGAACTTGGCCTATTCTTTAAGATGCTTTTGAAATAAAACTGCTTGCCAGCAGGGTGTGAATTGTCCTACTGTCTGCCCTAATGGTTTTTAAATAAAGGATCAGGAGGRGGAGTATGAAATTCCCACCAAAAGTTCCCTCTCTCAGGGGTCCAAGGGGATCCAGATGCAGTGAAGAAAAAGATGATCCTTGCTCCCAGGTGGACTGTAATAGGTGTGGGTGGCATTCATCTGACTAAATGTGACATTCTCAGTAAAGATGTCCACACCTGACTGAATTGTCTAGGTCCCCAGTRTGGTCAGTTGGGAGCTTACCCTGAAGCAGGCACCTACACCTGGTCACAAGAATCATGTCCTAAATGCAGTCAGCTGCAGCAACTAGAGGCAGTACTCAGGTGTCTAAACACAACCTTGTCTATCCTGGACCAGTTTGGACACCTCAGGGTATCATCAGATGTCCTGTGAAGCTGGCAAACATGACACAGGACCTATGGGAGTCCTGTCTTTTGATCACAAAGGCATGAAATGGGCACCAAACCAGATTATTTCTGAGTGTGYACCTCATACAAAATTTTGTGCCCAGAGAACTTCAGACCACATTGAAAAGCAAACATGTTACCAGATGCAGGTATCTAAATCTTTCCAAAAAGTCCAAGCTTTGGTGAAATTTAAATGGCCTGGAGATAGTACCCCAGAAATTTAAGATGTTTGCAATGACTTATTTAGATACCTTAAATAGATAATACTTCCTTACTTCTCATGCTTTTCTTAGAAAAAAAGAGGTTTGAAATACATGCTATATATCTACTCATGTCAGTGAGCATCTCACCTCTTTTTAGTCATAACCAGACTTGAAATGAGAATATCTCCTAGCTTTTTTACAAGGAAAAAAAGCCTGTGTCAGACATGCTCACTCAGAGGTCTACCTGGAACAGCAGGTACTAAGGTGAAGACAAACTTTTTTGAATTATCAAGAGTGGCAGGTTTTTGCTTGATTTAATTTGGTTTAGGTTTGCTTTTGTCCCAGCAGTTTGATTTTTAGTCATGCAAGACTTCAAAGAGAGGGTCAGTGAGAGAACAGATGATGCCAGACCTTTTAAAGAAAGCTCTGAATTCAGATGTAATCGAGCTGCTGTCACAGTGTTTGGCATTTAGGGGAYTGGAGGCACCTTCAGTGAAGATGAACAGGATGCTTCTGTTGTTATAACCCATATATGCATATCTATGTTGGTATGATAACTCTACTGACATGCTAGACCAATTTAAGATRCAAGGAATCTAATCTCTTGTGTCTAACCCATCACCATCCATCACTTCACCATGCTTCAGCTGCTCTGCAGTAACTGCCTATGTGATACTGCTCCTACACCGTGGTACGTGTGAGACAAYTTATGCCTTATTCACATGACCATGAAAGAAGGGTTCGTTCATGAGCAAGTTCCATGGAGTATCTGAGATGTGGTAGGAGATGCTGGTGTGAAGAGGTGGCAGCTCCCTGCTCTACTGTGTGTTCTGTGGGAAATCTAGGGCCTCTGTTTTTATGTTCAGTGAGACTGGATGCTAGGGTGAAGGAGTGTGTGGCAGGTAGGTAGGGTTTTGATTAGGGCAAGCGGTGAGGGTGGAGATAGGAGAGCACAAAAAGTAAGCAAAGGTGGTGGAGGAGGGCTGACCTGGAACATGGGACTGTATGGACAGAGGGCTAGTGAAGTGAGGAGGTAGTGTGGATGTAGGAACAGGTTTCTATTTTTAGATGAATTAAAGACTCTGACTGTAAATCTTGTCAGGGTTCTCCCCAGCTAATCTGGGCAAGACCTGTCCTCAAGACATGTGTGCCTGTGGGTACTTGTGTATTTTTGACGATACTGAGCCCTCAGACCTTCTACATTGCAGTTTGACCAACTTTGTCTTTCTGCCAATTGGAATATGAATGTATTCTTGTTATTTCAGCTGTTGCATCATTTTGACTGATCCAAAGGGTAAAGTGATGTGTATTAGCATCCCACAAGCTGGGATGTTCATCCTGATTACTCCTCTTCATTCGTTCCATCTCCAGTGAAAGGCTGCATAYATATCTGCAAGACCTTCATGCTTGGACATTCTTGACAAATAATAGCTTTGATACAGATGATAGCAATCTGGCCTCAGGTCACAGATTCACAAATATGCCACATCTTCCCATCATGTTATTTTGGACTCAACTTGATGCAAAAAGAAATGGACTCCAACGCACAGGCGGCATGGGAATATACAAGACCATAGCTTTGGTCTGGAGGAAAAGTCATCAGCTGTATGCAGATGAAATGYTATTGAACATTATCTAAAGTCTAAAAAAAGTGAAGGAGAACTTTTCCACTGATTTCARTGACCTTACAATGAAACTTTTATTCTTTGTTCTTTCGTGAGTTAAATAACATGGCATTTTCAAGTTTCACGGTCAATAGCAAACAGCAGATATCTGTGTTCCTATAACCGCCAAAAACATACCCATCCCTCTCTCTTCATCGTACAGCATGATCTGAGTGAAATAGCAAAGAAAGAGGATTTTGTGATGTAGGTGACATTAGAGCTTCATGTCCTGCGTGACTGGCCTGTGAAGTCAACAGGAGCTGCCTCTATATATCKCCTAGCAGAATTTGCCCAAGAAGTAATGGCAAATGGAAAAGCTTTTCCATCCTGCTGTTTACAATTTGGAATGCTAATTGCCAGAATTTATGAATCCCTAAACTATTGCWAAGTGCTGAGCTCTGGGAAACTATGCAAACTTGCAGGAAAAGCACTAGGGATGACATTTTAATCCTACTGAAGTTGATTGCTCAACTCTATTATGCTTAGAGGAGTTAGAATTTAACCTTGAGTTCAAAAAACCTGAAAGAGTACTAAACAGAAGGATAATGAATGGGTAGATGGATAAGTGGCTAAGATGGATATAAGTTGCTGTTTCACTTCAAAACAGCCTTTACAGTGAACATCCATCTTAGCAACACTTTACTTGCAGAAAGTGAAGTTTTTGAATGCTGGCATTTAATAATTCATGCAGCAATTCTTACTGGATGCTGTGCAGATGTGAATTTGCTTTTCTTCCTTAAAAGTCTTACATTCAATCAGGAGAAAAGAGCTAATATTTACATGTGTGAGGATTAACTGATGATGGCATTTGTGAGGTGAGAAATCTTATTATTACTGTAGAATTTGCTTATGAAATGGGCTTGGGTTGGGGATTTGAAGTTTCCCATAGTTAAAGGAACTCTGCCCTAGTCACRCAAATACTGTTCTCTGTGTCTGCAGACTACGTCTAATTCATATGTGAGTCCATACCTGTGCTTGGTATATGTTCTTTAAATGGGTCTGTCAAATCACTTTGTTCACCTTATTCAGATCCTTATTGAAAATGGACTCTCTTCAGTATTTTTCTACCCCAACCACATCAATAACAAATCAGTTTCCACAGTCACTTAATGCTGGTTCTCAATACTGGGCGGCTTGCAAACAGACCAGGTGTGATGTCTGTAATTCACAGGTAATAACATTTATCCACTGAGAAAAGGATTAGTTTCCTAAATCCTTTTTACTAAACATCAGAGACTTTCAATCACTACCAAGGTGAGCAGAAACTAGTGACTTCACGTCATTAAATACAGAGCCATAAATACTCCCATAATTCTACCTTTTTCTTTACAMGTGAACTCTGTCTTCAGACTTGAGGTAAATAAAATTACAAACAGGAAGAAACAGTTGGCAATGAAAAAACTTTCGGAGTTTCTTTCTCGTATGAAACTGACCTTTTCTGCTCTCTGTAGAGGGAAGTGCGTAAAAGAAATATCAACAACTGCTCGTGTGAAGACATGTAAAATGCAGAAAAATGGACTTTCCCTCACATTGGGGTTTTCATGGTTTAGAATTTATTTGCCACTTTTGGTAACTGACAAATGGAAATGTTTTGTGGAGAGGTCTCACATGAGTCAAAATGATCAATGAAAAATTATCAAAACATTTCATTTCAAGACTCTCAAAGTGCTGTTTCTGCTACAGCTTGGATATATTGTTCTGACTATGGCAGAAAAATCGTCACTTGACTCTGAAGTGGAGATCATCTAGCCTTAGCAAGTCAAGACCTTCGATAAAGAATCTTGAAAGCATTTTGTTTTCAAAACATTTTGTGAGTTTTGACCTGCTTTAATAACTGTTCCATGCAGTGGTTAGAGTAGTGAGTTAGAGTCTGGCCACCCTGCTGCACTTCCTTTTTTTTTTTTTTTTTTTTTTTTTTTTTTCTCCCTTTCTTTTTGCTTTTTTTTTTTTTTTTTTTTTTTTTTTTTTTTTTTGCTTGCCAGCTCTGCAACTTAAGAAACAAAGATAATCAGGCATCTAATTTCTCTACAGACAATTAAGAAGAAACATATACTGCTTAATAGGGGGGTGAAGGGGGCTCATCCCCAAATACAGAGTTTTATCATGATCAGTCTACAGCGTTGATGCCTCCATGCGAACCTAGYATCTGGGGTCCCATCCTAAGCCTCAGGGTGAAGTCAACCAAGCTTAGGGCAGTTCATCTCACCCTACTGAGTCAGAAGTGAGTAGCCTGCAAGCTTAAACCTGGATGGGGTGCTTACATGGGGAATGTGTAAGGCTCTGARAGATGAACACCACTCCAAGATGTGGGACATATCTGGCAGATGTGGACAGCTTCAGTGTAAGTGACTGCATTTGAGTTGGCCATTCTGGGTATGATTCAGCTGCTCAAATACAAACACCTTGTGCCATTTGGAATACTCTACAGTGTCCTGCTGCAGCGGAAGAGCACAGGTATCACTTTGGCCCTGTGTCATATCTACCAGCCCATATGGATGTCTTAGCTTGTTAGGCCATCTCAGTGGCATTATACAGATCACATTTTCTGGGCTTGGTTTATAGTCAAGGGGGAGAAACAAGCACTTAAAGGTTATCTAATCCTATAGCACATGCTTAAAGTAGGCCAGACATATCTTACCCTATAATTACCAATTTCTCTGCACTGATTACGAAGGGGGCCAAGAGACCAGCTGAGTTTCCCATGGTCCTGCAAATTGTCTATAGTAGAGCAGAGATTTGAAAATGGCTATTAAATGTCAGGTCATTGTGTTAACCCTTGGATTTGCTATATCCTACTATATATCATACTATATCCTGCCTGGCAGCAACGAAGCATTCTCACTGAGTTTGGGGAGACTGGGCCAACCTGGAAGTTAGCCCATTTACCCTTAGAACCTTGATCTTTGCCTCTGCTAATGCAAATCTACCTTGAAATTACAGCGTGGAAATAAAGACTGGCTTGTGACTCATTTTGCAGCAGGAACCTTTTGAATCATTTTCCCCCCCCTCCTCCCTCACTCAAAATCTGCACATCTGCAGCTTGGGAAAGAACCCAGAAGCCTGGCTTCATAGTGTGACAGTGATGGTTTCAATTTGAATTGAGGCTTTTGATGCTAAAGGGGTTTTACAGAGGATCAGAAAGCTACAGTGTTGATGTATTCCTTAACCAATAAATTCTCACCCCAGGGCTGTATGTGCAGAAGCCAATGCACTCAAAGGAAACAGATATGTCCCTTGCCTACCCAGGTAACAGTTGCCTTACAACCTTCTTGAGGCATCTCCAGTCATTGGGTAAGCTGGACATGATCATGTGTGTGTGTTACACGCTAAGTAACACTGCTAAATGTGTTGGAGCTTATATGGCAGAAATCTTATTTCTCGGTAGTTCAAATATACCTTCCAGAAAATAACTCTTCCTAGGAAGTTCACCAATGTGGGAATTCTCATAGCTCAAACACTGATCTATGGTGTCGTCTGAAGCAGGACTACATCTTTCTTCCCTAATCTACTTGAGCATCTCATCTCTGTAAGTGGTGAGCTAATGTAAGACAAATTGTGCACCTACATACCCAGCCCAGGAGACTGATGCTTGCTGAAAGATTTAGGTATTCATGGGATAACATGTATTTAATTAGAATATATTTGTGTATTCAATTACTCATCTGCAGACATTTTTGCAAGATCAAGGCTTAGTATTGTGCCCTTTGCCTTTATATTCCCTGCATGGGTAGTAACATAAAGACAATGCTCTATCCAAGTTGCAAGGTTTCTGCCAATATTTGTCATCTGGGATACATTCTCAGTTGTAGCCCTCGCCTTTCTGTCTGAAGTAGCATCATCTGAATTACAAGACACGTTGCTGTCACACATGCTTAGCGTTTGTTATTTGGCTTACATTCAGACTCAGTGGAGAAATACCCATAAAAATTGTCCCGATCAAAGAACAATAGCACCAAAACTTTGCAGATGTGTTAATGAGACATCTGAGGCTGGACAAACAGTTAAAGTCATGCTGTTGGAAGGCAGGGCCTTTAATGGATTCGTTCTGTGTGGATGCTGGTTGGGATGAATCTGTTTCCAAGCACATCACTTCAAAAATTCAGATGATTCATCTTCTCCAAGTGAAGTGCTGTCGGATTATGCCTATGCAGCTGTGTCACACTTTGTAGGAGCGTTTTTCAGGTGGAAGTTCTCTTGGTATGATTATCTACCTGGCAGTCCCTGATAACGTTCCTACAGCGTCACTGAGATAGAAATTTTCTCTGAAAGAGTCTGAAAAATATTCTGATGTTCTCAGAGACCAGCACTGATACCCTTATTAAAAAAAAAAGAGATAGATGTCCTTTTCTTCTTTTTCCTCTCCCATCTAACATGGTTCTTTCATTCTCAGAACAGGAGCAGGTAAAAAGTGCCACACGCCAGAGCCCTTTGCTCTTTCCAGCCCTTGGGCTCCATTGCCATCTTGCATAAGTGCAGAGAACAACACAAAGACATGGCCAAGAAAAATCAACTTCTCCTAGTCCAAGGCATTAGCACTGTGGGCAGCCGTTTAAACCCTGAATAGGGCCCTCAGCAGGAAAAAGGATCAACGTAATTGTGAGCCAAGAGATTCCCAGGGAATGGGAATTTCTTTCTTTTAAAGGAAAGTCTTATAGCTCTGAAACTGCCTTTCCTWTCAAAGTAAAATAAACATGCCCTATATAAATAGTTTCCCACAGCAAATCACAATTTGAGTCAAACCAACCGTAGGTTAATTGAAAAAATTAATTTTGATAACACAGAAACATCTCATTTGAATGGCAATTAAATTACATTTTATAAAACAAAAATTCATCATTTTAATGAAATGTCAGGTTGAAACCAAATAAGAAATCATTTCTGATCAGGTCAGATCTGATATCTGTTCATTTAGAATTCCCCYCTAAAAGAAATTTTAGGGAAATTGGCAGCTTCCTCGGCTGCATGTTCCCACTTCTTCTGACAAAATATGACAAAAATGAACCTTAAACCTTTCACCCAGCTATATAAAGTGTCTGACCAGGTAGATGCATGGTCCGCAGCGGACCAGTGTGAAAGTGCCTGCCTGTTTAAACGACATTGAGTGTTCTGGTTTGACATGGTTGTTATCATTGGTGAGCTACCTAACTAAGAGACAGGCGTACAGACCTCAAGCTATATCACAARCTGTGTTCCTCTAACTCTTCTTATTGTCTCTTTTATGTTAAAGATTCATCTCCAGCTCCCAASTCCTTCCTGATTGCTGCATGTGAATTCTATATGCAGAAATTAAGTGGAAAGAAACCACTATGAATCCCTTACAAGTTTCATGGTTTGAATTTGGGTTTTATTTTTGATGGTGTAGAGATTGAATGTGTAAAGGTATCCCTAGGTATTCCTGGTAATTTCTACCTTTTACATTTGGACACAGAGAAAAAAAAAAAAAAAAAAAAAAAAAAAAAAAAAAAAAAAAAAAAAATCATCTCCATGTACCCAATTCCCATCCGTGCTAGGCATACTGCATTGTTTCAAAAGCCATTGCACATGAGGCAATTGATGGTCTTCTTGCTAACCTCAAGCATTCCAGGAGCATTTAAAATTGTTTGGGATGTATCTGGGGGAGAAGATGTTCCTCTGGCCTCTATTTAAAGGAAACTGCTATTCATTCACTAAGATTTCTAATTACCAGCACTGTAATTGAAATACTGGAGTAATCTGTTTGAAGAAGGGGGTGGGGARGCAGAGTGATTTTATTAAAATACATGATGGCAAGCTCTGTGCAAATGTGAGCAGAGCAAACGTAATTCAGCTGAGAGGCCTGAAGGCAAAGATGCAGGCGGAGGGAATTGTGCAGGTATAACCATGAAGTGGCCTGAGATTTGGTTGAATGCTATTTACTCTCCAGTAGGCATTTGGGGTGCTTTTAGCCAGTGAAACCTCAATGATGTTGATTCCTTCTCGGAGTGGGTGTAGTGGAGAGGGACGTCATGGCATGTGCCATTTCACTGTAATGAGAGACAACAGAAAATCTCCGGATGCTACCAGATACCATGACCACTGATCACGTCAGTGAGTCTTCAGAAGTGGGTAGAGGGAGCACCCTTACTGCCTCTCCGCCCTCTTCATCACCCAGGTACTCAAGGATCTAGTCTCTCTAGGAGCTATGACTTGTCCCTGACACTCTTTCTCGCAGGGGAAAGACAACTGCAGAGGGTTGTGTTGGAGATTTGAGTACCCGCCTCTCCCCACCTCCCTCTCCCAGGGTTAAGACCCCCCAACACAGTCTTCTTCCTTATCCCTGCCTCACCCAAGACCCAGAGATCTTCCCACATACATGCACAGACATGCTGCTTTGCTGGGCACCAGGAGGAAAGCTGCTGATCAGGGTGCTGTGAAGGAGAGCATAGCCCAGTGGTGGCCCTGACTCTCTCTGGCCCTGAAGGAGAAAGGTTATGTAGATAACATCACTCTTTCTCTGGAGAGGAGCAGAGTAACAGAGCCTGAGAGCAGATAGCATACATGGCAATCACACCGTTGTCATCTCAGTCTTTTTTTTTTTCCTAGATCTTGTGCCTCTTAGACCCTTCTGGAKGGTCTCTCTATTACTCTTATCGGAATTGAGATTTCCCATGGCAAAGCTTGGCCCTTGCTGTTGCAAAACCCTCATCTGTGCTATGTAACCATTTTTCCCACAATCACAGCAACTAARGATGTGCTGCAGAAGCTCAAGGTGGGCTTCAGCTCACAAGTTTAGAGGATGTCATGTGTGAGACAAAGTAAACAACAAACYATCATGGATCTGGAAACTAGGGCTTATTTAAAATCAACTAAATCAGAGCTTTTGCCCTAATTGACTATCTCAGACACTCACTCACTCCTCTTCCATGCAACATTCACTAAGTCTCAGTTCTCCTTTGCCATAGGGAGGTCACTGCTGGTCTAGGAAGCTCAAGTAGAAAGTCATGCTGGTTTGTGCTGTGCTGCTGCTTCCAGTTACCAGTCTTGAGCATCATTGGCTAAGGTTCCTGGGCACTTGTCTCTACACATCTTCCCCTTCTCCAGGATCTTTTCCCACTTTCAGGAGATTTYCTCCAGCCAGGTCCTGGGTCCCTAAGGCTACATTTTTTTTTCTAAAGAATCTTTGTACAGAAGCACAATGTGATCGGCCTCCTGTTCAGTGGTTCTGGCTTATGTCTCTTCATTAATTGGTGGATTCAGAACATATTAYTTCTGTTTAGTCCAGGTGTTACCAAAATTTACAACCAGGCTATACTGGTTGCACCTAGCAAGTAGTAGGCTTCYACTTGTGCTCAAAAGTTCAGTTTGGGATTTTCATCCCCACATACATATACGCTCAATTATCTGCTGCCTCTCCAAACTCACAATTTATTTTTCACATAGCACAAAAAGGGTGAAGTTGCCCCCAAGCACCCATCTAAATCCATTTTATAAATCCCAGCGTACTCCCCCGGCCTTCAGCCACTGTTCTAGAAGGTCTCTGTTCTCCCAAAGGTCTTGTATCAGAATCACCAGCCCCATCTGAATGTGTTCAGATACTGCGGGACCCTTCAAATGGTACCAAGAAGGATTATTGGCCCAAGAGATCTAACCAATAAAATGGTGGAGTTCAAAAYCTCTTCAGCTAATTAAACATAAAAAAATGTGACTCGGTTTACTGGACATAAGCATCCAATGCAATTTGGGACTCCATACAAAACATTCACACAGAGCAAGTAAATGTAATGCAGGACGAATGGSACACCACCTGGGGTGAATGAACAAGGCACTCATGGGCACTGCAAATTATAAGAGCACTTCTATGTGGGCAACTAGCTTGAACATTCACTGCCAGGATCAGAGCCTAAACATGTCTCACTGCTCACATACGGTGCTCCCCTTGACATGTCCTACCTGGGTTTTTGCCTTGAGGTGAGAATTTCACTCATTTCAATTCAGCCAGGCTGAATTATAGGGCTGAAAGGATTTAGTTCTAAGCAAGACTTTGAATGAGTGATACTACTTTCTATTGCAGTAAATGTTGTAAAAACACAGATTGAAATGTGTACTCCCTTTCTCAATGAGCTTAAAATCTTAAAGTAAAACACAAGAGAACAAGTGACAACAGACAGAGACAAGAAAGAGGCCAGTGGATCACAGACTCAGTGAAATATCTGGCTAGGAGAGACCGTGCAAACTGATCCTGTCCACCCTTGCCCTGAGATACGCTGAGTTGGTGAGATGAGAGGTTCTCAGATGGATAGTATGGGTGGCATACTATCCCATGGTAGCATAGGAGTCACTTTATAGTGGCTGTGAAGCTGTCTCCTGATGGTACCCCCTGAGAGGCTTTTCTCTAAACCATAGGAACAGCCGTCACATCTTTGGTGATAGTTAGGCTTTTGGTAACTGCATCCAGATCTTACCTTGACAGCAGTCCRTCTAGCTGTGTGTCCTTCTGCAGTCTTCTTCCAGACCTGGCATTAGCATGGAATATGAGAGTTTTTGTTCCCAATCACGTCATCTATTGCACTATTTTTCCTCTTTTTTTGTGGCAAATAACTACACAGTTGCAAGCTCTGTTGGGACAGTCTCTCCTTTTCTGTACATAATCCAACTCATACTTGTCCCCTGTTCTAGAGCTTAGTATGGTCTGAACGCTAAATGATTGTGAAAATAGCCAGGCCCCTCCATTAGATAAGAGCTGGCTGTGAAGTCTGGATGTTGCTCCGAATTTCCCCATAGTTTGGGACTGTGCCAGCCTGGAAATGTGGGATGAGCTAATCACTCACAGAAATTAGAGGCTGTTCTGAAAGGCAAGCGGTTGTTGTGCTGAATGCACAATATTAAGATCTTATCTTGCTTTACAAGCAGACTAAAGCCAGAATGAATCAATTATGAGATTAGAATTAATCCAATAATCCTCTATTCTTCTGTGTCTGCAATCAGATGGTGCATCTGTGAAGATAGTGTTAGTTACGGCAAATGAGATCAYCATTTGTCCCATTTTATTAAAAGCCTTTCCCAAACTGTTAACAGCATAGGTGAGAGGTTGCAATGAAATTAAATTGAAATCTCTTTTCTTTGACTGATTGCCATCTCATGCACATCCTCGGTCTCAGCAGCCCAGAGGGGCTGCCCAACACATTAAGATGGCCTGTGACTATGGCAACAGGCTGTGGAGAAGTTCTGCTGGCAGATTTCCTTCCCTGGAAGTGGCTGTCAGCGTGCCTGGCTTTGCCATGTGGAGGAGAGAATGGATGCCTTGAGGGAGGATACGGCTAAAACTTTTCCCATGGTCCCCAAGGACGGCCAGGCTGCACTGGCCCCACACTGGATAAGCAGGAGCCACGGTGAGCACTGGCTGCACACTTGTGGACTTGTATCATGGGGGAATATGCATGTTTCCAGTCTTCCAGAGGCCCCTGGTTGCCTCTAAGAAATTAATTCTGTCAGAGGACAGAAATCATTACTGTTCCCCTAAAAATCCTTCTGCAAAATTCTACCTAAAACAGAGGAGAGGCCTGGATAATTCTAGCTTCTACAGGTAAAATTGCCAAATTTAGGAGCAAAAAAACCCCACAGGCATTCAAGAAAAACTTTTCCTTATCTTTAATGCTTGGTCCCTGCTGATGAAGCACTGCTTGGAAACTTAAAGAGCTGTTATGATGTTAAGGCATAAACATGATCAGAGCTGTGAAAGAATYGAGACTTATTTATACCCTAGTCTTCAAAACTCTTGGATTCCTGCTCCAAATCATTTTTTTTTTTAACCAGTGCTGAGTACTTTTAAGTAAACAGTCTAACTTCAAGAAACCCTGAGCTGCTCAGAAAGAGCTTACAGAAGTGTCTAGAGGATCAGCGCTTGCAGGAGTCTGTTGCATGTCAATTTTTTTTTTTTTTTTTGAGTGTTTTATGGGATGAACCTGTGCTGGGACTCAGCTGGAGCAATCTTTTTGTAGGACTCCTCTTACGTCTGAAACCAGGGATGTGTTTTGCAATAGAGCAGGAGGTCTCATGGCATGCATGAATAGGTCCAACCACACACATGGGGTAGAGGAGGCAGTGAATGAGTCTTATTCACAGTTTGAGAATGCTGGTTATCAAAACTTCATATCACTGATGCCACCCAAGGGAAAAGAAAAAGAGATTAACCCAGAAGCACTCTTTGCTGCTTGATTGTTACTGAAGTAACAAACCAGCAGCTCAAAACCTTGAAGAAATGGAAGGAACTACTTCAAAAGAAGTCCAGCTCGTGAAGACTGATCCCTTCTCTGTGTGCCTGACAGTGCACACAGTGACTTGGGCTGGATTCGTCAGGTTTTCTGATACACCACACCTCCATCCACGCCAGTTTGTCCACCTCCAAGATGAAGCTTTCTCTCAGGTACAATATGCAGTTAAGCAGAATGAGATACCACTAAATAACAGGAGCTGAGTATGAACTGGAAGATTAGAATGAACTCTTCCATTTGGTGTAAGATATTAATTTAGGAAAGCAGATTTATCCCAACAGRTGATTTAGTCTACTGTAGCAAACAGAAATTGAAGGATGTTTTCCAGCTAGTCTGGAATTTGAGTCGCACCCTTGATCTAAAGCCCTTATCAAATGCTGTAGCTGGAGAAACAAACTGCAGCCCCCAACAGCAAGGTGTAAGCAACAGCCCCATGAATATGTAAAAACCTTTCAGATGGTATTTTAAAACAGCAAAGTTAGTAACCATTATGCCACAGCTAACTGACTTTACCAGCCTTAAAAACAGGAGTCYTTAATTACAGTCGTTTATATTTCCAAAGATAGACTATAACATATTTATAAACAATCTGTGCACTTGGTGCGTAAATGACACGCGGCATGAATCATTCGCTAACGGTTCTTATATAATATTCAAAGTGGGCATGAATGTTTCATGAAGGTGCTTCCACTGCTGAACTTGGTAGGGAAGCTAGCTGTCTTCCCTCCCCATGCACACTTTCTAGCCAGCATCTTCCACCCCTTGTCCTTCTGTGAAAGCCCTGAAAGATTTAGAATTCCTGATAGAAAAAAAACCTATAAATCTGATGAGCTAGTTCCAATTTCTACTAAAATTTGAAGCATCTTGTGCTAAAAGTGCAGAGAGAGACCACATTTGTCCCAAAGAGCTACCTCCTAAATAGCAAACTTGTTGTGGGTCATGTTGTCCTCCTGTTTATAARCCCCGGTCCATCTGATCGTGTGGGCTTTGTGAGATTCCTGAGGTCTGCCCCAGGCTCTGCCCTAGCCAGTGACACAGCATGCGTGCCGGTGCCCTCCTCTGTTTCTCTTTACTTCTGTCATGTGTCATGTCTGGCTAAACATGTTTTTGCAACATCGCACACACAATGGGATGTCGAAGGGGCATCAGACATTTCTGGAAGAGAGGCCCATAGATCCATCCTATAGATATTCTAAGTCRTATGATAATGTCTCTCTAGGCTCAAGACATCCTAAAATGTTAGTTACTAGAAGCTGGACCACGGTGTCTATGGGTATTTCTCTTTGTATTTTTTCTATCTTGTGCTCTTTTCCAAGGTCCCTGCTCCTGGCGAGTGACARGGGAAGGATGAATGTTTGGGCTGACTTATTATAGATACTTTTTCCTTCCGATATTCTCCCATCCCATGTGCTCCCTAAACCCAATGCGATGAGTCAGCATATTAAAAGACTGCAGAACAGGAAGAAGCTGGGCTAGCTGCTGTTGAACATGAGGAGAGAGTCATGGTGATGAAAGTAATGAGTTTCAGCAAGAAACATTTAGGCTTCCTAGTGGTAGAGCAGCATGTGTGATGTGTGTGTGTGTGTGTGTGTGTGTGTGTGTGTGTGTGTGTGTGTCTGTGTGTGTGTGTGTGTTTGTGCACATACATGTGTGGCAGAGAGACAGAGGGATCCTTTTTAGCTATGCCTAATATGATGGAGGGAGAATAGAGGTCCCTTGTCTGGGGTGACAGCAGGCAGCAAAGGTCTTTTTGCAACACTTTGCTATCCTTGCCCAATTTCAAAGAGGCTTACCAGAATCTCAGATGGCCACAGTGACTGTTTCACAAAAGGGAGGTGAACTTCATGAGGTTCAACAAGGGCAAGTGCAGAGTCCTGCACCCAGGGAAAACCCTAGGCACCAGTACAAGGTGGGGGCTGACCTTCTGGAGAGCAGCTCTGCAGAGAAGGACCTGGGAATGCTGGTGGATGACAAGCTGACCATGAGGCAGCAGTGTGCCCTTGTGACCAGGAGGGCCAATGGTCTCCTGGGGTGCACTAGGAAGACTGTTGCCAGCAGATTGAGGGAGGTGATCCTGCCCCTCTACCCAGCTCTGGGGAGGCCTCATCTCAAGAACTGTGTCCAGTTCTGGGCTCCCCAGGACAAGAGAGACATGGAGCTACTGGRGAGAGTCCAGYRTAGGGCTACAAAGATGATCAGAGGGCTGGAGCACCTGCCCTGTGAGGAACGGCTGYGAGAGCTGGGCCTSTTCAGCCTGGGGRAGAGMAGACTGAGGGGGGATCTTATCAATGTGTACAAGTACCTGAAGGGAGGGTGTCAAGGGGAYGGGGACAAACTCTTTTCAGTTGTCCCATGTGACAGGACAAGAGGSAATGRGCAGAAATTGAAGCACAGGAAGTTCCGCCTGAGCGTGAGGGGGAATTTCTTCCCTGTGAGAGTGACGGAGCACTGGACCAGGCTGCCCAGAGAGGCTGTGGAGTGTCCTTCTCTGGAGATCTTCAAGGCCTGCCTGGATGCAACCGTGTCTACCATGCTCTAGGAGACCCTGCTGAGCAGGGAGGTTGGACCAGATGATCTCCGGTGGTCCCTTCCAACCTTACTGATTCTATGAAATTCTGGAGTTCAGAAGAAAACACGTGTTTGAGTCCAATTTTCTTTTGTTGGTAGAACCAACATGATGTGATTTGGTAACTGACAGTAATATCACTGTGATATTTTTATCATTCCTTGCTATATTTATGCAATTTATAATTCCATTTWTCGGACAGACCTTCAGTGATGGGCTGGAAGAGCAGGATTATATTCACAAGCACTACTCAGATCTAGSTCTTTTGTTAAATCAGTTATTGATGCACTTGCCCGAGGTCAGCTTCTTCACATAAGCAGGGATTTATGTCCCGTTTTCAAACTTCATTAGGTGCAGCAGTATGTAAATCGCAAATAGGAATGGATCAGTGAGGGAATACTATGCTTTCCRTCCTGCATTTTGGCAACCTGCCTACAAGTAGCAGCTTATCTTTTGCCATTGATTGCTAAAATAGAGTTTGACAGTTCTCAAGCAAATCTTGTCAGTCTTGGAAGAACCAAATGGAGATACATGGTGACTCTGACTACCCYTCACCTATGTGCTCTGCATGTCAGATTAACGTAGAAGTAGAACTAGAATTGTGAAAGACCGAAGTCTCTTTCAAACRGAGCCAGCTTCTCCCCACTAAGATGACTCCTCACTACTTCTAGCAGTTTTCTAAGAAAAAGAGACTTAAGTGATCATGTTGCACTTCCTTCTTTCGTCTGTCCAGCCAGCATCATCACTGCCTCTCCCTTCCTACAGGCCTATTCCAACCATATTTGACCAAGGGCTATTTAAATTCCCCTCCCCTTTTTTTGGGGGGGGGGGTGTTGTTGTTGTTGTTTGTTTGTTTGTTTAAAAAAACCCTGCAGAGTGAAAGTAAGATACCCAAGAAAAGACTGTGGCTGTGGACTTCCACAGCATTTCTGATTTTGCTTGTTTAAGAAYACCTCCCTGAAAATATAACTAGGGAGCAAAGTGGATGAGAAATAATGGGAGGAAACAGGAGAGCAGGGAGAGTGGCAGGGTATCATGGGGATTAGGAGATAGGGCAGCGACATGGAACCACTCTTGCAGGGATGCCACAGAGAACTTAGGTTAGGATTTATTGGGGTGTAGAAGCCTACAGAATATAGGAAATAAGTATACATATTTTCTATATAGAGAGAACATAGGAAATTACGTCCTATTAAGCCCTACCCTTCCTACTCCTTATGGAAGAGTCTGATTTTCTTTCACCAGMGAAATAACATTTTCTTGTCAAAAATACTAGTCTGGGTTAAACAAAACAAACAGAAAATGACTTAATTCTTTTAGTGACATCTCTAAGAAAAAAGTTGATGAAACAGCCCAGGAAAACATCATGAAAAAGAGTTGATTCATTGATTTTTCATCAGGAATTTTTCCATTTTTTTGAAAGGAATAACATATTTTATTTTCAGAAGAAGAAAAAGAACAAATTTTGTTGAGTAAAAAACATCCAGATGATTGATTCTGGATGGAGAGTTTGTGAGAAGGGCACCACTCCAGCAGCCTCTCCACTGCTTCACAGGGCTGCCATGCCTGTCGAGCTGGTCTTGTGCTGAATCTCACTCTCTGCAAGCTGCACGGGGCCCAAAAACGTCTGAAATGAAATAACCTGGAGCTGTAATATCTTTTGCCAAGTGTCAGGCAGGACCATTTTTACTCTTTCTGGTTTTGTACAGCACGTAGTATATTTGGATCATAGCTGCACCGAGGGCTCTTACGTTGTGAGACAATGATATAATAAATACATAGTCATAGTTCTCAAAACTTCCTTGCTGCCTATTAATCTTCAGGTTCCCTAGTCTCTGAAAACTCATCGAGTTTTCCAGACAGGTAAGTTAATGCTTCTTTTTGTAGATGGTCATGAGTGTTTATATGAACRAGCTTTTGTTAGGTGAGTGGCTTTATTGATACATGACAGCTTAGACAGAAGGAGTTATTTGAGTCATCCTGTTCTGCATTTGCCATTTTAATCTCCCTACAAGCCCCAAGGGCCAAATGAAAGCATGGATGAGTAAGAGGATCCCTATTTGCAATATGTCCGTAATTGCCGGGGACTGTTGTCCTCCTCAGAGCCTTCCCTATCTGTAGCAAAGTATCCCAAAATTATGACAGGCAAATACCATGGATATCTCTTCTTTCACCACTTTCATTAAAACATGCCGTTTATAACAGCAATAGTGCATATAAATTTTAAATGGACATCTGTTTATAACAGCAATAGTGCATATCAATTTTAAATGGACATACATCTGTATTTTATACAGGCTGCTCAATTGTTGTTGTTGTTACTGTAATAATAAATGACACGGAGACAATTTCAGAATGTTCTGACAAAAATCAGGACTCCTAAGGGGAGTCTGCCTTTTGCACAYGAAGTCGTAGCTCTGAGCAACCGACTAGGAAGATGCAATTAATTTCCCCCTCTTGAGTAAAGCCATTATATAAAATACCACAGTTGCCTTGAGGGCCAAGTTGAAGGCACTGAATTATGTATTATCAAAACTGACTTTACAATGATGTCTTCATGTTGCTTGTGAATGGAAAGGAAATGGCAGTCAACTGAAAAGATCTTATTTGCTTCTCGCGCGCTGTAAACAATACATTGCTAATGTGAAGACCTTGATGAGATGGCATGACATTGCTTTTTTGCTTGAGTTTGCAGCACAGAAAGGGGAGGAAAGCCTGGGAACTCTGCTTAATTGTACCACCTGTATTAATAGATCAGTCCCAGTCTACTGGTCTTTGTCTGAGACCCAGAGATGTGAAGGTTTTCTAGCCCTTTCCTCTCCCTTTTGCACCCTGGCAAGGCCCAAGCTGAGCTACCTCCAGCCTTTGAGAGTCACTTTGTGCCTGGGAGGCAGGTTCAGACATTGCATGAGGCCTCAGCACCCACTTTGGGCTCCCACTCTTCACAGAGGTCATGCACCATGGACAAAGCTTCCCCAATAAAAATAGCTGGGGGAAGGAGGAGGGGGGATTTCATGAAAGGACGCAGCAACCCCCTGCCATAGCCGCTCCACACGCAGCAAGATTTAGATTTTCTGCAAGGAAAGAGATGGGAGGAACAGGGGAATTAGGAACATAGCAGTGCACATTTCAGCCAGCAAAGAGTCTATCTGATTAGCCAGTCAGTAGTAGAGGTAAAGACTAGCAGGTCAAACCAGGTCAAAAGCGAGCTATTAGGGAGTATTTTAAGTTGGACATTCACAAGATGTGTATCTACACAGAAAAATCCATTACATTTCGCAGTCTTAAAGAGCAAGTGAACCAATACCCTGTATGTGCTATTCATCCTTAGCAAGCAGGCACAAGGCAAGAAACAAAACTCGCAATGCCTGGAGCAAAATTGCATGGTTGTTCGGCGATCGGGGGAAGTGAGTTTCATTTTTCATGAGTGTTTTCCCTTCTTGTTGGCTTCTACCTCAGTCTTTGCACTGATGCTGTGAGGCAAGTACTTGCAGGGTATAGCGGCAGCAGTGGCTTAATTAAACTTTAGGTACAGTGAACTGTTCAAACACATGTAAAAAGGGGAGCAATGCATATTTCTTCTGATTAATGATTGCCACACTCTCTCATGGTCCAGGCCTTGTCAGCAGTCCAGCAAGACAGGAAACATTTTGTTCATCTCAGAAGAAAAAAATTAAAAAATCCAATATTGTTTCTTTCCCTTCAATCCCATACTGTGACAAACAAAAAGCCTTCAGATGGCAGGAAAGGGAGTTAATGTCCACTCCAGAAGTCTGAATATCCCACAGGATAGACTGCTATGGTGAAAGAAATGMGACGTTCCTGGTCTGACTCTGAACAAGCGAGTGACTTTTTAGAGATGGAAGCTGCCCCGAGATTCTCCCCCTGGAAAGCCAATGCTTATTTAAAACATGTAGATGTACCTACCAAAAGCATAAATTATTTCCTAACAAAAGGAAAAAAGACAAAACTTTTAGGCAAATTATTCCTGATGAGGGAGATGAGAGATGCTGACGACCAATGCCAAATGGTTCGCAGAGGCCGATCCCCCCCACAGCCTTGTCCCTCTTGCATATGGAGTGATGCAAATGCAGAAGAGAGTATGAATATTCAACTCTCCCTGAGGGATTCCCACTTCATTTTCTTATTCAGACTGTCTGGGCCATTTGCCAGCTTGCCTCTGTGCTGCGAAGACAACGCTTTCTGGCCTTTCTTCTAGTCTTGAGAAGTTTTGGGGGGAATCATCAGGCAGCAGAGCAACCCCGTTATGGAAAGCAGACTGCATGTGTGTTGTGTACATATGTGCTGGGGAGAGATTGAACCTCTCCAGTGGGTTCCTTGACCCGGTTCTGCACATCCACATCCCAAACAAGAGCGTGCCTACTGCAGGCCTCCCTTCCACAAGAAACCAAACCAACTTCACTACCTCATGGTGGCATCACTGATAGCACAGCAAAGCATTATGGCAAACTCCAGCCAATCTCATGGCAAGAACGCGACCAGGACCCAAGTGCAGCACAATTCTGGCCTCAAATCCTGCCAAATGTATTTTGTTATTACTCAAGGGAAAATGCAGAGACTTGTTTTAAGCCTGGAAAACATATCTGAAATGGTTGAATCTTTGAGATCTTTTATGTTAAACTTTTTTTAGACGTACATTGACCTCATGAGAGGGACCAGCTGCTTTTTCAATAGAAAAATGTATTTTTACCTGTTTTTTCCACTGTTAGAAAGATATGTTCCTTCTCCTTCTTTGTTAACCAGAGTGAAAAAATAGAAACCTACAAAAATTCRTCAGAACAGCAAGTAAGCAACATAGAGTGACAGCAACTTTAAATGACTTTACTTAATTCTCCTTTTGGACAAAATGTCAACTGGTAATTTTCACCCAGGATCTCAGACCCTTATATGAAACTAAGAGGATTTACTGGAGCAACATATAGACAGGCTGTCCYGGATGTGTTTGAGCTAAGAGAGATGTCACTGCCCTCTAAAATAGCTTCTGCAAACTCAACCCAAGTGAAATATTACAGTAACAAAAGTGTTAGTTGGAACCTTGGAGGTCTCTAGTCCCACTTTTCACTTGGAGCAGGGTAGTCACCAGCACTAGCAGGTTACCTATAACTTTGTCAAGCCGACAAAAGTCCTCTGTGGATAGAGACTCCACCWCCTCTCTGGAAGTCCTGCTTGGTAAAAACGGGTAAGGGGGTGGCTACACACATTGTTATGTTGGCAGATTTGAGCAGAGTGATAACTTATGGCAATGAGAAAAATTGCTGCAAATCTTCTGTACACAAATACTAGTCCTGCTGAAACCAGGGTGAGCTGAGGAGGGAGACAGCCTCTGTTTTATTTCTGSATAGTGCTGGTACCCAGGAGTTCTGCTCATGACTAGCATTCCTCAGTGCTATGGTGATAAAAATAAGTAATAATAATGCCAGCAAAGACAACAAACCTTAATGTTAAAATACTTTTGTGAGTATTCCTGTGGGGCTTCCTCTCTAGGGAAGAGTTAGAAGACCAAGGAGAGCCTTTCTTCATGGCGTTTTTCTGTCAGCAGTCACCTGCAGATAATAGGCAGTGGAAAGGAAAATTAAAGACCAGAGCTTTGATGAAATTTCAGGTTTTTCTAGCTGAAAAGTCAAGAATAGTTATCATATAACATGCTTCAGCTATGCTGTCAGATCAGGCTATCTCTGTGGTGGGTTGTTCTCATAAGGACGTTGCCACCCTGTTTAAGACTCCTTTAGGCAGCTAGAATAAAGGAATTGCCTGTCACRACTGTCTGTTCTCAGCCCACGATCCATTCACAGACAGTGTAGCCCCTCTTCTGTTGAGAAGAGAAGGAAAAAAGAGAACATTCTTTATTTGTTTTTCACAAGGTGAAAGGCAAACAGGCTTACTCTATGCTAAGRTGAAGTGGTTGCCTATTTACCAAACCTAAGAACTGAAAGGGTAATCATTACGCTACATTTTAGAAGCATCCGTTAGCCAAATTGTAGGATTTTATTAAACTCTTTGAGTTAGCGATTTTCGTTCATATACAGCAGCTAACATGCCCTTTTGAAGAGCAGAAGATCAGAGCATAACAGAAGTTCACCTCCAGCCCTTACTATAGGATGGATCTTGTTCTCAACCCAGCTCAGGGAGAATGTGATGTCTTAAAACAGAGGAGTGTCTTGTTGTCTTTTTCAAAAGTATGGAGTAGTTTAAAACCTCAACAGACCTTTGAGGCTACAGGCAGACAATATATTCTTTCAAAAATGAAGGCATCTCTATGATTTGTCCACAGTCTAGATAGAACGGTTACACACTGTATAAAACATTTTCACTGAAATTACAGCCTTTTATGTGAGCACATCCATTTCCAGCTGACTATACCTTGATTCTGCAGGATGCTGGGCATGTCTGAAAAGATCTTTGGAGRGATGGGGTTGTTTTAATACACAGATTATCATTAGATAGAACTTGGTTAGCTTAGTTTTGAGCCAAAGGCTTAGAAATAAAGGCATGAGCTTCATCTTACCTAACGCTGACCATCCAAAAGGTGTGATTCATGACTTTCTCATGACTCCTCGTCATTTATAGGATGTGAATCATCTCTTCCTAATGTAGATGTTCAGGTGGACTCCATGAATCACACATATATGTGTTCGGCTTTCTGCTGACAGTKTAGTTCAGACAGCTGGCTCAGATAGGACTGTTAACATTGTGATTGTCTAAAGATATAGAGGATAAATCCCATGCTTGTTCCTTCTTTCCATTAGATCACAGAGCCCAGMAGTGCAATCTGCAAGTAGTATTAAGGCAGATAAACAACTTTGAATGACATCATTAAAATCTAACTGGAATGCCCTCTGAAACTTTAGCCCTTCCATTTTGAACAATCCTTATCAACCTTCTTTGAGTGTTGGGTTCCCCAAAACTGCATTGTCAGGTGTCATATAGAAACTTCAATAATTCAAACAGCACCAAAAGATAGCCCTACTAGTTGCTGAGGTTTCCTGTTTACTAACTCTTCTTGATGTATTTTATACTGGAGATATACCAAACCACAGAAAAAAGTGAATTTAAGATGAGTAAAGTTAAGCACGATAGGTTTCTCTTTGGATGACTTTTCATCTTATCTTTCTTAGAATCTCTTTAGTTCTTCTTAGCATCATTTTTTTTTCTCCAACAAAAGGCAATATTCTGATTTCTTTATTCAGTTTTCATGGCCCTTTACTGTTTTCATGTCCTTTTACACCTAAATCATCATCTTGACTTCAGTGGGATTACCCTGGGTGGTGTACTATTTAGAGGAGGAGGCATTCTGCTCAGAGTGACTAATTTTGGATTTTARCTSCCTTATTTAAGCTTCATTTTTATTYTTTCTATTTATTCCGTTATTCATGTCTCAGACTGCAGCTACTCCATAGACTGCATTGGCATTTCTGTCATAGACGTATCTTTTGAATGCAATGAGGTCCTTTCTGAGAGCTGCTGAACTGCCCTTTGGAGTTTTGTTGTTATTTGGTGATTTCCTGAATGCAGTTTCCTTTTCTTCTTTCCTTTTCCTCCAGGATGCAGTCAGTTCAAATCTGTGGATTTGCTGAATGTGTTTATATTTTCTGCAAATATCTTGTTCCCAGATGTGGTGTCCTCACACCTTCAGAAGCTGCAGTGTGTATCTAGGTTGAGTTGCTCTTTTGCTCGTGTTAGAAGCTACCTGAGTGGCTGCTCAAAATTGCCCACTTTGCAAGGACTATCCTTCCTTATTTGACAGCTAGCTGAATTCCAGAGAGGCTGTAAAGTGCTTCTTTCTTCAGTTAGGGGCACTCAGTCCTTCTGAGAAGTCCAGCCCTCAGTTACATACTGCGCCTTTTTAGAACCAGTAATAAATATATCTATTTTGTCCAAACGAGGGTTCATCAGTCCTTCTTAGGGTTATCCAGAACACTTGCGATCAGAGCAATTTCCATTGGACCTTACAGTCTAAACTGACTGGCCTTGAAGGGTATTTTGATTTGGTCAGCTGGAACAAACCTACATCAAGAAAAACAAACAAACAAACAGGAACTAAGAGCTTCAGAAGGGAAGACTTAATTTACCTTGCAGAGAGGGACATGGCTAAACAAACTGGTCAGGAGAGGAGACAGCAAGTAATGGAAAAAAACTTCTAAGGACACTGGCATTTTCTTATACACTCAGTGTTGGTTCCCTCTGCAAATGTCATTCCTGCTGTGTGTATAAAGCAGTGTATTATAGCAGTTATGTTCAGGTCCTCTACACGCGCTGTAAAGGGCAGGGAAGAGATAATGTTGCTGATTAGAAGGGCAAGGCAATTGTATTGGGGGAAAAAGATTTTAAATTTGATTTTAATTATTACARTTTGCAGCTAACAATTTCTGGTGTGACTGTGAACAGATCTGAGTCATGTAATTTCTTCAGTCTTAATTAATTTTRTCTTATTTATACTGTGTACTGTCTGCTGATTTACAGTTCCCTGATTTCTTTTTTTTTTTCCCCACGGGCTGCAGTAACCTGCATTTTGTAAGGCTCAGAAAGCAATACTCCTCCAGAAAGCATCTGGAGGAGATCTCAAGAAACCATGAAGTCCGTGCAGCTAGGTCACATGGTTGAGTGACATATTTTGTTCTGCTGGAAGTTTGTTTCCTCACTTTCTTTGCATAATGAATTTTATCCCAGACAAATGCAAACTAGTCTGTCTRTATTGGAGAGATCTTGATCCCAGTCCAAGGGAGGAACCTGGAAGATGCCAGCATTGACRGAGATCTCTGGGTTACTGTCAGACAGCAGATCAAACTCTGCAAAGTGATAATATAACAGATCAGTCATTGCAGTTTTCAGCATCACACTGAAGTATCCCAGCAAAAAGATGATCGTTGGTGATTTTAGCTGGAGAGCTGGAGATCGGGCCATTTATTCAACAGATACAAATATGCAGCAGAGATACAGGTATAAACAGCAAATATAAGAAACACAGATTTGACAAATTTAGTCAAATCTGGCTGCAATACTCAGCTGATATATAAACACTATAAACACAGTCCAATACATTTCAAATGAGATTACAGATTGATATCAGCTCAAGGTTTGCCCCAGCATTTTTTATTTAGGTAATCACATGGCATCCACTGTCTACAATCTGCTAAATTATGCCATATGAGGCACAAGCCTATGTACTGATATAACAAGCTCATCCTGCTGTTTAGGTGTTTTTACCTAAACAAATTTATCCCTATATTTATAGGAAAAAAGAAGTGGAGGACTGGGGCAGTCTGTGACCCTGCAAGCTGCACATTCCCTCCTGCAGCAGTTGCCATCCTAACAGATCTATAACGGAAAATTGCTTGTGGAGTCTTCTGCTTATGTCTGKCTAATCTGCTTTTAAGGACTGTCAYGAGGAGAGTTGAAATACGGAAAAATATGACTTTGAAGGAAATAAAAAAGGATGTAAAATAAAACTTATGCTACTTTCAGCCAAGGCTTCCCTTTATTTTGTTGATYAACAGACGGGCACTACCAGTGTGCCCCGCGGCACTGCAGCCTAGCAGATAGACATATGCAGTGGGATCTTTGAATTTCCCGCTACGTCTTTTTCATTTCAGATTTCAAACCCCATTAGGTTGCACCATGCTCTTTTTCGACAACACAGCAAGAGCTGATGTCTTCAGAAAACAGCCTGAATACAGGCGCTATTATCTTTGACAGCATGTGTAATAACAGCAACACCCTCTCCCGAGCCCGCAGCTAACATGGGGACTCTCCGAAACCCAGTAAACGTGCGTTTTGCTCTAACTCTTGTCATCTTCCTTCATAACCTCTGTTTGGCTGGAGGCCTTCTCTCTCCTGTATCTATATYTGATACATGTTTTTCACAAGGAGCCGAAAAGGGCAGAAATTTACGATTTAGCTGGAGAATAAAGAAGAAATAACAGCTTCTCTTTCTTTAAAGTGCTAAAAACTCCTGAGTTGTCACCTGTAYGGTATCCCTTCAGTAGATAGAACTGAAAACCTTGTATTCAGGGCAACTCTTTTTTCCTCCTAAGATCTCGCAATCTTTGCGCGAGCAATTTCATCACTTGCAGTTCATGGATTAGCTGCATACCTTTGCAATAAGCTCATGCGATGCTGTAGCATTTTGTGGCTTTGGTAAGGCTTCTGGGCAATTTTAGTTGCATGAAGACAAAGGACCTGAGTTTGCCAGTTAGGTGATTGACTGGCAGACACAGCAGTTGCAGGAGTATTTGTTGTATGGAATTATTTGCCTATATAAAGAGAGCATGTGAGGTTTTTTCCAATCATTTAATAAGGTAGTAAAGTCTGGGAGATACTCACTTGTTGGATCTGAAAGCCTTCATCACATGCRATAGATATCTGAGCATTAGATGATGAGTATGGCTTGAGAAGATATTTATGGAATACATCTGGATTTTTCAAGGTCCTTGTGAAATGGATGTAAATGTAAAAAAACTGATTTGTAAACCCTGGGCTGAGGGAGGGGCCCCAAACGCATTGTGTATATGAACAGCACAAAATGCTGATGCAGTCAAATTCTGCCTGTTCTTTAGCCTCAACTCCACTGCTTGCAAGTCAGACCAGTTGGATTTCAGTGTATGAAAATGTGAAAAATATTTTTTCTATGAATCACACTTTTGTCGTGTGCAAAATGTGAGCAAGGATAAGAAACAACCTATTTTTAAATGAACAGTAGATTAGATAAAATACAAGATTAAGAAAAATAAACAAGAATGCCTTTTGACAAGATTATATTTCTCARCTTTTTCTGATCTTCTTGTTCTGCCAGGCCATAGTTTATAAGTTTGAAAGGAACAATGAATTGCTGGCAGAGTTTGTCTTTGTAAGAATTCCTCTTTGATTATCACAAGAAAGAATATTCACTTGTCCCCTTGACCACAGGAGGAWGTCAGTCTGAGGCTTTCTGTCTTAATTTCAGCATGACTAGTCAAAGTAAAATGTAGGAAAATATCCTAAAATTTAATTGTCTACAGGGAGGAGAGGTGTGATAGAAAGCTGGCAGTATAACCACATTTATTTGCACCAGTGTGCACTCAACAACACATGCTACTCGTATAGTTCTTCCCATATCCTTAACCGTCTCAGCTTGCAGTGTTTGGCAATGACTTGGGTGAATCACTAAGGGAAAAAAAAAAAAAAAAAGTAAAACTGACCTAATTCTGCTTCTTGTTATGATGATTTAATATGTTTTATAGAATTCCTTTTCAGATCAGAGATTGTCCAAGCATCCTTGGTGGTATCATGTCTCCAATGATATCAAGGAAATAACATCTAGTAATAGCATTTAGTAACTYTGAAACATGATTAATGGCTTAGCAGAAAAAATAATCTACAAAGATGTCCAGATGCAGTAGAAACCATTTCTGCTTTTTATGTGGACTGCTGAAAATAYATATATATTTTTAAATACAGGTCTGTTCAAAAAATCAGTGTAAATGTTATTGAGGTGTTAATTAGATTCCTTTTATTTATTACAATAGATTCTTCATAGTGATGAAATTTCATGTAAGAAGACAAAATATTTGTGTCCCCCTCTTTTTTTTTTTTTTTTTTTTTATGATGTAGTTAGTAGATCTAATGATAGTAAGGCCAAGTGAAGTCCTGCACTCTCCACTGCGTTAACAGCTYCTTCAAGGTACTTCTGCAACATGGGMGCTGCAGAGGGGAGACCTATGCAGTGGTGAGTGGTCAGTGAGTGTCCCAAGGTGGGATTAAGGTCGAGGTGCTACAGCATCGCAGGGTGGGGGATCTGTGAGCCCAGGTCGAGCCTTCCCCCAAGCTGTATGAGCTGCCACAAATCCGCCCCTGCTCACAGCCTTGGCTGGATCAGAGACAGGAGGACCCATCTCATGAGGGACAGCGGTGACATTTTCACAAATGTCAGCCCTGGGCCCTCCCATGCAGTCAGCTACGTGGAGATCCTGATATTTTATAACAGCAGATTATGGAGTTGGGTGTGATGATTCTTACTACTTAGTTCTGGAGCTAAAATTCATGCTTTAACTGCACGACAGCCTGCTATTTTAGTTCTATTTTGGCTAATAGCTTTAAAATTGAATATTTGTGAGAATATCTCTAAAAACAGTGGGCTGGGTCACAAACAAGATAGTGAATAATTACTAATTAATCATCCATCAGACTAATAACGGGTCTTCAGTTTTGCCAACAAACCCCACAACCAAATCGCTCCCTCATTAGCAATAACCGCCGATTTAGAGGCTATGTTATTGCACTAGTTTTATTAATGTCACATTCAGAAGGATACTGTAGCAATAAACTGGCATAAGGCTATAAAAAGAGGGTTGCTGTACATATTAATAATGTATTTTATAGCGCAGTTTAGTATTCCGAATCCAAGCTGCAGTTCTTTATAATCAGAAGAGGAAAAAAGCAAGCCGATCAATCATCCTTACCTGTTCTCACAGCAGCTAGGTAACCAGAGTCACGGTGATATATGTGAGGATAATATCTTGTTGCAAGAATCTTGTTATTAAGCAACACTATTAGTTCTAATTTGTTATAATGCCTCATAATAAGCTCAGTAATATATTCCTAAATGATTTATAGGGTTTTTTAAGCCGGAGCCGTCCAGTTACACCGCCTTGCTTGAATAGACACCCAACACGGATGACGAGAAACTGGGAAGCAAGCTAAGCAAGAGGAGAAGAGGAGGCTTGGGCTCTCCTTAGGCAGGCTCACTCTGTGAATGCTACCTCAATCTTTTCTCCAGGTCTTTTTCTTGTAGGAAAAAAAAACAAAAAACAAAAAACAAACAAAAAAAAAACAGTACCCCAGATACCAGATATTAAAATTATGGTCACCAAGGATGAACCACCGAGCAGCCAGGAAAATATTGTTGGATTTGGGAGTCCCCATCCAGGCCTTGCCGTAGAGGTCTCTTATTTCATCTTGAGTGAAATATTTTGAGCTCCAGTTTGCAAACATGTGGAAATCTGTAGGATTTAGGAGTTTAAACACCTCTTTGGATTCAAGAGTTAGTCCTCAGTCCATAAAATAAGCAAATTTTATAACATTTCCCAAGAAAAAAAATGAACTAATGGTTGCAAGACGCTCAAATACTACGGTAACAGAGCCTAAACAAATCCTCAGGAGGAAGAGTTTGGGCTCCAATACTTTATTCCGTGTGTTATCATTTGGAAGCCAAAACTGCACAAAGAGCTCACAATTGCTTGTGGTTTCAGGCAGCTGTAATGATTTCTGAGTGCAAATAGATAGTTGGAAAAAGCAAATTGATACTGTTATTGTGGCAACCTTTGTTATTTCCAAATATTTCTTAAAACACAACTGAAGCAAGGTGGCACTTAGTTCACTCAGCAGCTGCAGTAAAAATGAAATCTCGCTGCTTCAGAGAGCGGTATTTATAGCTCAGACACAGGAGTGAGGTGCTGGAGATCCTTGTGTGACCTGAAGCTCACTGCAGCAGGCACACGTCTGTCCTCCGAGTTCACTCGTCTTTGGGTCAGGCCCTTCCTGYGCCATACCAGTTGCTAGTGGTCGCAGTGAGCTGCTGGCTTTTTGTTATTTGGGAAGCAGGAATGTGGAGCTTTGGGGAAAATCCAGTTGCCAAGAGACTCCTATGGATGTGATGCCTGGCACAACGTGGGCAGCTTGCCCTGACTCGTATTGCGGAGTACTTGGGAACTGYGGCAAGGAATAAAACACGGCTCCTGGCCCAAGGATGCTCAGTCCAAAGACACAGTATTGGCAGCACCCTTAGGGTCTTCTCTTTGCTATACTCTGCATCTTACATTGTCATGATGGGACTGGAGAGCCAACCAGACCAGCTGAGAGTTGGCTGCAGTAAACTGTGTGTGTGACTCTTCTCTTCCCCTTCTGATTTTCCTGGCCTGAGAAAAGAAGATTTCTGATTCTACCATCAGCCACAACTGCAACATCTATTTCACGTGTAATAAATCATAGATTAGAGTGGCCTGACAGAAGGCAATTGCCCTAGGTARTGGCCTACCCGGCCAGATGAGGCAGTGGGGAGAGCTACCAGCCAAGGGGYGTGGGGGGTGTTTGAGTGTGCACGTGTGTGTGTGTGTGTGTGTCTGTGTGTGCGCTTATGTTTGCRATTTCCCCCTCACTGTCGGCAGCTTAGCATCAAGTGGGCGATGGGAGAGGTGAAGATGGGAGGAGATCRTGCAATGAAGCACACTGAGTGGGTAAGCACGGAGTCCCACTCAGCTCCCTGGTACCCAGCCAAAGGCTCCATTTTCCACCAGGAGACAATTGCYCCTGTGTGCCGTGTAAACGACGGGCTTTTAACCGTAGCTGCGGCCTTTACTTTCAAACAAAGGAAAAGGTCCCTTTGCAGTGGAACGTATTATTTGTGTCTAATGACTCCTATTACAGCCTCTACTTGGTGGTGATGGACAGGGCTCTTCCCGTTCCAGCAGGCTCTGGAAGGAAAGCAGAAGGTTTCAGCAGCAAGGTTTATAGCTATGTTTTATGACTATTGTGAAGGTTTGTAACCTGGAATTGGCTTTAAATAGGTTGGTTTCTAATTAAAGATGGGCAGGAGTAAACAATGCCTAGAATCAAGTCTTGGGGTGGATTCCTACCTGGCATAAACCGATGAGGTTTGACTTCTTATTTGATGTTGTTTACACTGCTCTATGCCAGCTAAGGACTCCTGAGTTTCATGTTAGATTAAGGTGATGTATGGTCTAAATAGTACTTGGAGTGTTTGCAAAGCTTCTCACTGACCAGTCACTTTGAAATGTTTATAGAAAGTCACAGATGTCTTAAGCACATTTAAGAAATGGAGATTATATTCTTTATCATTACAGTCAAAGTGGTTGTTTACTTTTCTGTCGTAGCAGAAGTTGGATGAAATGGTTCCAAAACAATCATYCTGGGGAAAGTACCAGAGACTCACTCCATTAAATATGCTTTTTATAGCTTAATTCAGCTATTTTTTACATTAATTTTCTAAACATCTCTTAACTGCACTGGTTAATTTGTTAAAATATTATTCTTAGTGGCTACGTAGATCACTTCTCTCAGGTTTACCACATGATACTGCTTTAACGTTCACTAAAACCAATCACAGTACACAGCTTCGCAATTCCAACTTAATACAAATATYGAAATTCTTTCTATTCTTTGGGCTTCCTAACCACCAAATAACATTATTCTAGCTTTTCTAAGTCTTAGGATAGTTTCCAAAAACTAGTATTTTTCCCATTCGATTTGCTTATATTAAATAAATGGTTTAGGTTTACAATCTCCATGCTCACATTTCACCGAAGCTAAAACTTCAGCAGAGGCAACAGGAATTTCCTCTGGAGCTGCTGAACTTTCTCTAGAGGGATAGTTTGGGGGGAAAGGGAACAGGAAAAGGAACATGAACAGAAAGTGACTGCCTGCATGGAAATWCCTCCTCCTGCCCATTCTGGGCAGGTGACTGTGCAGCTTTCCCACCWACCCCACCACACACAGTTTGCTTGAGGTCCATGGGTTTGCAGTTTTATTTGCTCAAATTGCTGCTAATTCATGGCACAGTTGAGTGCTATACACTGACTCTYGCTCGGGAGCTCACAGGGGTAGATGCTGGCATTTCATGCCATCAAAAGAAAGAAAAYCTGGATCAAAATCCAATTTTAAAARGGRAAAGGATGAAGGCCAAATCATCAGTGAGAGAGAGATTGGGCCCTGCTGTTATTAAAGGCAAATCCCTGCAGATATCTGAGGATATAGCTGTTGTCTAATGGAAGTAACTAATAAACTGAAAAAGCCATGTAAAGGGAAACAATCCATTATTTATATGACAGGTAAACTGCATAAAGACTTGTTTTCACGTTAACATTCTGGGCCAGATACTTGCTCTTCTGTTCTTCAAAAGRTCTAATAAATAATCAGGCAGAAAAAATTTTTTTTCAGCATTTCTATTAGCTAGGTGAACAGCTGCCATTTCCCCGAGTTGCACTCTGCATAATTTACGCTATTGCTGGATTGTTTGGCAATGTTCCTTCTCAAAGAGGCTACTGACACTAGATTAGTACTTTGCAGTGCTTTAGACATTTTTGTATGTTTATAATCTTTCTTTTCCRCCTCCAATTGTCAGCAAATTCAATATTTGTTACACTGTCAAGATTCTGATGTTTTTTTTCTTTCTTTATTGCTGYGTATTCTATATTTTACTGGAATACTCTGTTGTTTCATAGTGCAACACAATAGTAATACGTTTCTGCTGGATATGGCACTTCTCTGAAGATCCCAAAATATTTTGTAARCTTTAATTAAATCTCTAATTACTATTTCTGTAATGTCAAGCTAGATCCTTTGGGCCTTTTTTTCCAAGTCCTGGTAAGACATTTGCACAGTTTTAGCTTTAAGCATTTCAGCGAATGACACTTATCATCTACCCACAGTTAAGTAGCTCAGGCCTCTGTGAGAGAATGCTCTTTTTAAGGCGGTGCAAAATATCATAGAAAATAGGGAAGAGAAAGATCTTAAGGGGTCATTTAATCCATTCCCACCTAAGATCTAAACCAATCCTGGTAGACATTAGTGTAGTCTGCTTTTAAGTTTTCTAGTGATAGAGATTCCCTATGTTCCCCAGACACAATAGTGTTTCAGATTTTCCCTAAAGTCTTTCTGCTTGTAAACCAATGGCCTCTTATCCTACCTGTAATAAATTTCTTCAAAAGAAGCATTTATTCAGCTCTTTTAARCATTTAAAGATTGTCATCAATTCTCTCCTTCAGTTTCCTCTTCCGTAGACCAAACAACCCTATGTTGCATCTCTTCTTGAAGACTGTGCTTCCCAGATACTTGACCATGCTTCTCCTTCCCAGCAGGTCCAGGTTGGAAGTGTGGAGCTGAAACTGTGTGCAGGACTCCAAGAGAGGCCTTAGAGTCATTGAATGAAAGCAAAGGAGATACAATTGCTTCCATTACCTTGTTCTCCTCTTGAAATCAGAGCACAGTTATCCTGTGCTTTTCTAGCCTTGTTAGAATGAAAGTTCAGTAGATTAAAGGATATCTCTTACTTTCTGTTTGCATGCTGTCTACAGTAATGAAAATGTAATTGACCGAAATTGCCAAGTATTACTGTTATATAAATAAACAGATGGTAAGATTGCGAACCCGCTTTTGGGACACTTTCTCCATAGTTRTTCCAAAGCTTCATTATTCTGCTTCTTGGAAATTGTCTCTCACTTGTCAGCATGATTTTACYCGTGGACAGTGTAGAGCCACTTGCTTTTCTGCCGGTTTTGTCCGTTAGTTCCCAAGCAGCTCTATAAAAGCATATAGTGATACCACTCCAGAYTCCTCCACTAGTTTCTACAGCATTTTGTCAGACAGATCCACCTAAAGGGAATTAGGTTTTGGCCTTTAGGCTGAACGGTCATGAAAGGAAAAACCCACAGCTTCGTTAGTACATCAAGCCCTATTCCAAGATTTGGAGCTCTCAACAGCCAGTGAAGTCAATAACAGTTYGAGACAGGCAAAATATTACACAAAAAATGCACTCCTGGGAGTTGCCAGATGTTGTTTGAGACTAAGACATTTTAGATGTTCTTAGAAGTTTTGACTAATTTCAACTTTTACAAATATCTTTTATGAATCCAGGAAGGAGCATGGCTATTTATGATTCCACAGTAAAAATCTGGTCTGTGGCATAAATGCCCTTTGCACGGCACAGGCAAGTCTCTCAGTGCTCCACACTAAGATCTGAGGAGAAAACTCAGGATAACTCCCAGGCCCAGACCTGTAATACTATTATTACTATTTTCTCAGCATATATCTTKCTTTCTTTTCTGCATTTTAAAGAAAGAATCTCACATGCTTTCTGTCCTAGAAGTAGAATTTTCAAAAGGAACTCAAARGTGTAGGGGAAGTGTAAATAATGGAGATTTTTACTGGGATTTTTGCTTCAATCTTACTTAGACAATTTTGAAAACTGTCTAAATATGATTGAAGCAAAAATCCCAGTGAAAATAGCATATAAGGATAACATACCTAGGTGCATATAAACACACTTCTGTACTGCATAGCTACACATACAGACACCCACCTTCAAACTCACCTCCACAAACAACAACCTTGCTGTAAAAAACTTTATTAAAATATTTACRTGAAGCACTAAAAGGCTGGGAGATTTCTTTACACCTTTACTTAAGGATCCCTAAGCACCCTTCATAAAGTCCTTTGTGGATTTGTATTTTGATTACAGGCATATGAACTTATTATATTATTACTGTTATCACTATTATCACTATTATTATTCAGTGAACAAACAAACAWGATGATTGTTATCCTTTTGTAAAGAACTACATTGAACTGAAATGAAGGAGCTGCGGTTTTTTAGATGGGAAGGAAAGCTTGGAAATGCTATAGTTTGAGATTTTTAAAAWTCTTTTTAAGATACTTTCCTGGATCAGGTCTGAATGGAGCACATCTTGATTTTCTGGTTATTCTAGGCTGCCACGGGAACTTTACCTTGCAAGTTAACTCCTCAGATCCTCAATTGGTTCATATCCTTCCCTTCATCAAACAGAAAAGCGAATCAATGAACMGCACAAGACAAGCGGTTTGCACAAGGTCACCAAGCAGATTGGTGGCAGAAGCATGTGTYGAACCGACCTCTGCTGACAGCTGTGCACTGGAGCCCAGCTGATTGAAACCGCAGCCCTGAGCGAGTGAAATGTGTTGGGCTCATTCTGTGTTATAACATCGAGCAGTTCACCACGGATGCCTTCTCTGCCAGGGGACTGCAAGATGTCTTCGCAGGGGTGGCAGCCCCTTCGTAATTCTTTTCTGTCACTGTCTAAAAACCCTTTGGCGATGACAACCTTACCATCCAAGAATACCTCCCTGTGGGCCAGTATTCCATACGAGGAGGGTAAAAAAGCAAGATGTTTCTTATATTTGCAGCTGATCTAAAACATATTGGTAAAACTCGGTAGGAAAGTTCGGTTACGATTGTAAGGATGTTGGTCTGTATCTCAGCAGGAGAGTGAAATCCCACCCGGCATGCTGCCTGGCCTCTGGAGGCTGCTCTGGCAAAGTGCTGGACCTCTGTAAATCCCTGCCCCGTGTGGTTGTCTTGCAGAGCTCAGAGCATTTCACACACCTCCAGGCACCCTGCTTAGACAACTGAACGGGGTTCCCAGTAGGAACCAGCCCCAATGCCMTCATAGCCAAGGGGAGATTTTCCACTCAGTGTCAGGGGGCCACTTTCAAGTCAGTTATCCAAATTACCTGTTAGTGACAGATGATTGCACTTGATGCAATCATAGAATCACAGAATCAGTAAGGTTGGAAGGGACCTCTGGAGATCATCTAGTCCAMCCYCCCTGCTCAATACTGACAGCTAATGCAAGTCAGCCTGGTAACTGCTCTGCAGAACATTTTGGAGATTGGAATATAGGTTATCTGTAACTCGTAATTATTTGATCAGGTTATTTGTAATTATTTGTAATTTGTAATCAGATTATTTGGAATGTAAAAACTAATTTGGTTAAGAAACTGTGACTGTCATTTTCTCAGATATTGTAAGTCTCATGATAAGAGGATGAATTYGGTGATGATACTAGGGTAATTTGATCTTAAAGCTCAGGGTCCCTGAGGAGATCTGAATACATGAGAATCTTGGATTACTTTTTATACAGATGAGTTTATAGCTTGCACATTTGAGAAAAGAAATTAAGAAAGTAGGAGTGTTAAAAGAAAAAAATGAGAAGTAGATAAAAAGAATGCAATACTCAAAGTGCAAAAAAATAGTAACTTTTAAGCTACTAATGAAACTTAGGAGCTCATGATTTCCAAACAGTTTTAGTGGACAGTAATGAATTCTGTTCTGAGAATTGCRCTCACAGAAAATGCTCTCTCTCGGATAAATATCATTGCCTTAAAGCACAGATTTATTTGTAGAATGGTTCCATAACTGCTCCAAAATACAAGATTTTTTTTACTTAAGTTTGTAAATTGTGCATGGGAAAGAAATCACGGTTTAATGATTTTTTTTTAATAAGAAAACGTTAAATCTGTGGTCACAAAAATAAAATCTCGTTCAGAGCTCTTTAAGAACGAGTTGCCATTTCAAYCAAAATACTAAAACTAAAGTGGAGGTATAAATGTTTCAGATTTCAGGTACACAGCTAATTTAATCCTCTATATTTAGTTTAGAAAAAAGCACTAACAGCTTGATTTACATATAATTCCTTCTGCTGCAGTGCAAAGGAATCGCTGCCAACAGACTAATAGTCATGAACAAGCTGACAGCAATTAMCCAGTCTGTCCCGTGCAAAACACATGACCTAAAAATGCCTCCAAAAAACGCCCAGACCTTCAGGTACTCTAAACTGGTTCAGCCCCATAGTGTGGAACTACTAAMCTTTTATTCCTTCCAGAAATTGCAGATCTTCCCTTAAATACGTATTGTCTAACCTCTATCAGAGACTCAACAAAAATAAACCTGTTCMTCGCCCAGTGCCCATAACTCTAGAGTATGTTCCAAGAATAATAATCAGCAAGTAGCWGTTCTCATTCCCAGGTTGCTCGGAAATTAAGCAGGAATGTGTGTGCTGAGGAGGAAGGKGAATGTGTGTGTGTCTGTGTATTTAAGTAATCGAAACTGTAATTACCTTTTATCATGGTTATGAATTTACTTATTTTACTCTCATGTGATTGTCATGATTTCAGCAGGGTTATTCTAGATTTATACCAGCGTAAATGATAGAGGAAATCTGGCCCTCTCTGTACRGGGTATATATGCTCTCTTTTTCTCAATTCTTTTCTCTTTCTGTGTCTTTACATCTCTCTGTTTCTCACACACACATGTACATATACATTTTCCAGCCCTGTTTGGTATTTTCTTACGTGGCAAAGCTGGCTGTGCTTGCATTGCACCAATTGTACTACGATGATGAAAAATAAAAAGAATATAAGCATCAAACTGCTACATACAAACACAGAATAAAAAGGTATATTTACCGACATCTAGTCCTCAGGATGCAAACATGTCTATCACTACATATAGCCGTATAATGAAAACACAACATATGGCAACTTAATCATAACAGTAAACAAAAGTAATTTTCTGTGCTGATAGAAAGAAAGGAGCCACCACACTAAATCTGTACTTGTCTTGTTCCATAGATGCTGAAAGGACAAAGAAAGCTGCAATGGATAGTTAAGAAGTAAGAGACTTGAATGGAAAWTTTTCTCCTGTGCTTTATAGGTAGRAAAAGAGGAGGTAGTGTTTCTGATGCTTTCTGTGTCAGGCCAGATTTTTTCTGTAGCTGAGGACGAGAGTGACATTCCTCGGAGAGCCAGAGCAGAGGATTTTTGAAGGTAGAGCWGAGGCAGATGGTGAAAATAGTTCCCCTGAGTCTCATCACTCCATGGGGGATTCTGCTTGATGGGAAGTTCCCCTGAGCTGAGAACAAACAATGACGCCTGTGCCATCAGCCCATGCTGATCCATCCTGTCTTCAGTGGCTCCAAAGACCATAGTTGGTCTTCACTTGTGGTCCATATGCTAYGGGTTGGCACCCATAAGGTAGAAGTTAGTTTTACCCCTGGAAGCTTTCTACCCTTTGGCTATTTTTCAYCTGACAGTTATGGGAGTCTTTGCTTCCCATGGAGATGGGTGGTTTTCGTGTCTTTCCCATTCCACCAAGATTTCTGAAAGCAAGTGTCTTRTATTAAACTCTTTAAATGTATCCTAGATAGGTATGTGATTGCCCTGATATTGAAAATAAGAGTTTGCTGATGGTTCCAACTTAGACTCAGGGAAGGCTGATAAATATTATGAAAGTTACCTACGGCACTTTAGGAGCTTGTTTTCAAAAATGCAATCTGAGACCATCCTGAGCTTGGTTCTGCTGCCAGAGAGCTCCATGGATCATGATTTAAATAGGAGCAGGTTTGCGGCCTAAATGAAATTCAGTTGTCAAGGTCAGTAGATACCTACAGCAAATCTGAGTTGACAGCTGTTTTCTCCAGGGCTAAATTTTTGCCAAAGAGTTTAGGAACCATAAGCAACTAACAGTCTCATCCTGAGAGAAATTAGTCAAGTATGAAAGGACTAAAGGAACCCTGAAAACTGTGAGGAAAAGTAAAGAAGCTTTTCATAAAACATCTTTTTTGATACACAGTACAGTTTTCCTCGGTAGGAAATTTTGTTCTCTCATATTAAAGTCACTAGCTACTCTGCCAGCAGCATATCTCTTCTGTAAAGAAAGGAAAATCGCACGTGCTCTTCTGGAACATGCACAAATTTGGGCATGTATAAGCATGTAAGCATAATTTGGGCATGTAAGACGTATAAATCCATCTTTCATTTGCGTAAACAGGTCAGTACTGAGATTTTACTTGTTATTTAGTCTTACTCAGTGCAAGACGTAACTCAAAAATATCCTCAAACTGACAAGAGGTGATGGAGTGCCTCCGCAGCAAGTTTGCAGATGATCCCAAGCTGGGAGGAGTGGCTGACACACCTGAGGGCTGTGCTGCCATTCAGAGAGACCTGGACAGGCTGGAGAGTTGGGCAGAGAGGAACCTCCTGAGATTCAACAAGGGCAAGTGCAGAGTCCTGCACCTAGCGAGAAATAACCCTMGGCACCAGTACAAGCTGGGGGTTGACCTGCTGGAGAGCAGCTCTGCAGAGGACCTGGGAGTGCTGGTGGATGACAAGTTGACCATGGGGCAGCAATGTGCCCTTGTGGCCAGGAAAGCCAATGGTCTCCTGGGGTGCATTACGAAGACTGTTGCCAGCAGGTCAAGGGAGGTGATCCTGCCCCTCTACTCAGCCCTCGGGAGGCCTCATCTCGAGCACTGCATCCAGTTCTGGGCTCCCCAGGATGAGAGAGACATGGAGCTACTGGAGAGAGTCCAGCGTAGGGCTATGAGGATGATCAGAGGGCTGGAGCACCTGCCCTRTGAGGAACGGCTGYGAGAGCTGGGCCTCTTCAGCCTGGGGAAGAGAAGACTGAAGGGGGATCTTATCAACGTGTGCAAGTACCTGAAGGGAGGGTGTCAAGGGGACGGGGACAAACTCTTTTCAGTTGTCCCATGTGACAGGACAAGAGKCAATGGGCAGAAATTGAAGCACAGAAAGTTCGGCCTGACCGTGAGGGGGAATTTCTTCCCTGTGAGAGTGACGGAGCACTGGACCAGGCTGCTCAGAGAGGTTGTGGAGTCTCCTTCTCTGGAGATGTTCAAGGCCTACCTGGATGCTGAGCAGGGAGGTTGGACTAGATGATCTCCTGAGGTCCCTTCCAACCTTACTGATTCTATGATTCTATGATTCTATGTAAAAAAGACATACTTGATGCTGGTATAAATCAGAGCAGCTCTACTGGCCTCAGTAAAGCTGTGACAGTTTATATCAAATTGGCATCTACATTCACATATAAATTTTAATTAGGATGGGTCAAAAATGAGAGTTTCTGGGCTGTGGTCTTCCAGCAAAACTGTGTCTCTCAAGAGACTCGACATCAGCTGAACTAGAGCACAACCTGCAGTGGGTGCGGAAATACAGTTCAACTGGTAGCCTGGCAAACACTAGATAATGGGAGAAGAGGCATGGAGGAAAGGAAGAGACCAGAAGAAGAGATCTACGACTGCTGCAGTTGGTGCAGCTTATTGGTAATGTGACCAACAATGAATTATTTCATTTTGCTCTTCCTGGGCTTACACGGATAAGACATGGACATTTTTTTCAGTAGAAAATACGGACATTGCAACACGAACATTTTTTGTCCAATGCATATAGTTTCAGTTTAGGACAYAATTATGCACATAACTAAAAAGGCATAGCCAAATGCCAACAAGGCAGGAGCAATACGGCAAGCAAAAAACTGACTGTAGCGATGTGAAGGCGGTAATGGGAGGAATACAGGAGTTTCTTGACTCAARCCACTGCTGCCCATTTTCTGTCCATACACTTTTCTAACTTTTAAGTGTGTGGCTTTACCATCTGAAGGACATTCTTGCTTTGGTTGGTTTTTAAGGGAGTTTATAATAAACAATAGTCCTATGAGAACACCTTATGCATGTAGTAACTGGTGCACTAACAAGTCCTGGATCCACAGGCCAAGGTGATCATTTCCCCAGAAGACAGAGAAATCATGGAAGAAAGTATTTTCTCTCACTGTCTGAGAAAATCACTGCTAAAGTCATGTTCAAAGTCATGCCTGAACTTATCTGACTACATTCCAACACAGAGCTCTCACCTGCCTACAGAAATCTGGCCTGAGATCACAGCCTTGTTTCACTGTAGACACAAGGCAGAAACCTCGCTAGTGCCCAGGCTGTTGTGGCATTTAACTCTCAGTGTCATCACTAGAAGCTTGTGAAGGTGTTATCTTAGAGTAGGTCTAGAAATGGGTTAGACTGAGCCCCACTGTGCTCATAGCAAGTCTTGTAGAACTTGACCTCCATGTAGACCAGGGCAGGAGATGYTGCTGAAGGGTGGGTGAGCAATAGCAGCACCTTTTTCTGCTCATCTTGCAGATATGGTCTCTGTGCAGCTCAGCTTTCCGAAGTATGAAAGGGTTGAAGGGCCTTGAGAAGAGGTGTTGGACTGGAAGGGAACAAAGAGCATCTAGTTTCATGTCTGGGATTTTTATTTAAGAATATAAATCTGATTAAAGGAGTATAAACTCTCGTTCACCTTTCTAGGGCATAAGCAATTTTTGGCAGCCTGGGGTCAGGAAGAAGCTTTCTCTCTCATCTATCTCCTGCTGCTTTTTCATGCATTCCTCTTCAGTTGGCCACTGTTATGGACAGTAGATGGACCCTGTGGTATAATGTGATGGGGCAGTTCCCGAAACACCTACACCTCTCTCCCCTCTCTACATTTTATGTTCTCTCTCCTCCATCCTTTCACTGTTGCTCAAGCCTTTTCTCTAGCTGTGCTAGCAAATCCTCCTACTTATCTATAGATGGCAGCAACTTTCCAAATCAGTTGCAGATGCTGATTAAACAGGCTGTTCTCTGGCCTCATAGGAACAGAAGTGCTTCACTGAATGAAATAGATAGCAAAATGTACATGGATTTATTGGCATGTACAAAAAAAGTTAATTCACTCTTGAGGAGGGGTGCTTTCTTATTTGCTTTTCTAAGCATTTAGATTGACAGCAGAGACACACATGGGGGTGGAGGTAGTGGTTGGGGAAAGCRGATGAATGCTTTTATTCTGCTCCTAGCTGCCAGCTCAGAAATATTTTTTTAAAAAAGGGAAAAAAAGTGTACTCCCTGCCTGTGATTGTTGCTGGCTCTTAACATATGTCAGGCTCTTATCATTTCATAGCAGCTGGCAAGTTCCTACAGAACCACCAGGCAGCCCAGCGTGGCCAGTAATCAGTTAAGTACAGATGTCCAAATAGATGTAACTTCCATTAAACTTTAAATAAAGGTAATTTATGCTGAGTAAACAGACCAGTGAGCACATTTGCCCAAATACAGATGGCACTACCTGATAGCAGTGCATTAGAAGGGTCATTAAACAGGGAGGTTCAATAACATAGTACTCAAAGATGCTCTTCTGCAAGGAAAAATAGCTGAGGTCAGAAGTATAAAGTCTACCTCTGCATTTATTTTTTGTGCTTTCTTATGAATAGCTCAGCAGGTTTGGACTCTTAATGGGGCATGAAGAAAATAACACTTTCTCCTGGAGGGACAACCTTACACCTGTCCATGAGAAAAAAAAATGAAATTGTAGATCCACCCACTGGAAGCATGTGGAGGGCAGAAGTGTTCCCACTTAGAGGCAAGGAGCAGAGGTTTGTGGGGCTGATAGCCATGGTACAAAACCTGCTGGAATTTGGGGAAGGACATTCATTGCAAGGGACTTTGTGTTTGCCTTGCATCCCCAGGGAAGTTATGTGCTGCAGTCACATCCACAGCAAAACAGGGAGGGTTGGGATGTTTATTAGGTTTGTAGCATAACTTACAATGTAGAGATGCTGGGAAATTTGACAATATCTTGGGGAAAGTGCATTGGTGATGCCAWGGGTGGGAAAATCTCAAATCAAGATGAAAATTTGAGTACACTGAGGTACTTCCTGAGAAGGAAAATCCTGCTGTAGCCCTTGTGTGTTCCTGGCCACTAAAACACTCTGCTCCATCTCTCTCTGGTGATGATGAGAAGATCCAGATGGGCAGCCTGACAGCAGCTTCGTAGACCTGCATGGGCATGTGCACCCCCAATGTGCTGCTCCAGCACACATTCCACCTGCAGAGTTTCCCCTCTCCTCACAGACAAAAAAGCCCAGCAAAGGCAACAAACTTTCTCAGCTGGTTCCAGAGAGTATCCAGGCTGGATGAGAGCTGGGAGACAGTACTCAGCCTCCAGACACCTTCCTGGGAACTTCTTATCAGCAGAACAACTCGTGGAGCTGTCATCTGGATGTTTGCGGTGCACTTCCAGGAATTAAGTGCAGAGATCCTGAGACTTGTGTCCTGCACCTCTGTAATTGTCCCTCTTTTTTTTTATTTATTTAGAAATAACTAGTTTTCAAATATTTGTGAGGTCATGATCCCCCCCCACACTAGATTTCATTTTCCTCATGCAAAGTATTATCTTTTCTTTGACCATGTTTCTTCCCCACAATGACTCTCATTTTAATCCAGGGCCTTTTTTAAAAAGATCTTGGCCTGGTTTGATCCCATTCACGACATTCACCTGCACAAATCCTTTCATCTCTTCTCACCTTCTCTCCCCCATCATTTTGAAATCATCAGTGCTGAAAATGTCACTTCTCACATGCCGTGTCAGATCGCATAACTACTGGGGTCGCTAGTGAGGTTCTCTAGCAAAAACATGTATTCATGCTGCTGTAGGCAGTGCTGAAATATTCTTGACCTAAATTCTCTGAAAACTATTTAAATTGAAGGCAAATGACTGGGATCAGGCAGTGACCAACACGATTTGTTGCTGTATTGAACATTTCCAGCATTGTGTTTTATTCARAACATTTCCTTCTTCAGGGTGTTTATTTCATTTTATATTTCCTGCCCTCATGCTCATGTGACACCCCGATCCCTGTAGCTGTCAGATTAAACAGTGCTTTATCAGAAGAAATGTCACTGAATTATAAAACTTCTTTGGTCATTTAACACCTTTATCTCTGTCTTGCCTGTGCCAGGATTACTGACACAGAGTAATCTTGCTTTTCCCTCCAAGAAAACTCCTAAAATGTAAATAGTAGAGCACTTCCTAGAGAGTATTTTTAACAGTTCTTGAGCTGAAAAAAGCTATGTAAAATAAAGCTATGTCCCAGCCATGGAAATCTGTATGTAGTTAAAAAGAGCTCCTGATCTGTGAAATACCATCATTTAAAAAATATTTTCTCAAGGGTCTGTAATCATTCTGAATCTTGCTGATCCACAGGTGGACTGAGACTCTTGCTCATGTAAATCCACCTCTAGCACCTGAAAGTCACCCCTTGGAGCTAATACTCTCCTGCTGGAAGCAACTATAAAACCATTAACTTCAGTGGAGGTGTCTGTCCTAAGGCCAGAAAATAGACTAGGATCAGCAAAAGGGAAATGAATATTTATCTAAGCGGGCCAGATCATTCAGAGCATGGATTTTGCTGTTAGTACAAGCTTGGACAGAGTGACAGGGCACAGGGCACTGTCACATGTAGGGTCACCCCAGCCTGGGACATGCAGAGCTTTCAAGACAGCCTTGACCTGGGAGTGRTAACATAAGGTGACACACTCTGTTGTGATTTGGTTGTGTTACATCAGCTGCACAGCTATGACCAGCTCAGAGCACAGCCAGAGCAAATGAAATCTGCTAAGAAAGCCCTGAGCCCTGGCCAGAGTCTGCCTGTGAAATACCCTGTAGCTCTACCCTGAGATGCTGCAGGAGGGCAAGGGATTGCACTGTCCCGGGTTCAGTTCTGCTGGTCTGATGCATAAGCAACTCCCTTTACTGCTTTTAAAAGTCACGGAGAACTGGAGAGGTGCCTGAGGACTGGAAGAAAGCCAGTGTCACTCCAGTCTTCAAGAAGGGCAAGAAGGAGGACKCAGGCAACTATAGGCCAGTCAGCCTCACCCTGGAAAGGTGATGGAACAGCTCCTTCTGGATGTCATCTCCAGACATATGGAGGAAAAGAAGGTGATCAGGAGTAGCCAGCATGGATTCAGCAAGGGGAAATCCTGCTTAACCAATCTGAGAGCCTTCTAGGATGGCATGACTGGCTGGGTAGATGAGGGCAGAGCAGTGGACGTTGTGTACCTTGACTTCAGCAAGGCTTTGGACACTGTCTCCCATAACATCCTCCTAGGGAAGCTCAGGAAGTGTGGGTTAGACGAGTGGACAGAGAGGTGGATTGAGAACTGTCTGAAAGGCAGAGCTCAGAGGGTCATCATCAGTGGTGTGGAGTCCAGTTGGAGGCCTGTGGCTAGTGGCATCCCCCAGGGCTCAGTACTGGGTCCCATCCTGTTCAACTTCTTCATCAATGACCTAGATGAGGGGATGGAGTGCCTCCGCAGCAAGTTTGCAGATGATCCCAAGCTGGGAGGAGTGGCTGACACACCTGGGGGCTGTGCTGCCATTAGAGAGACCTGGCCAGACTGGAGAGTTGCGGGGAGAGGGACTGCTTGAGGTTCAATAAGGGCAAGTGCAGAGTCCTGCACCTAGGGAAAACTAACCCTAGGCACRAGTAAAACCATGTGGGCTGACCTTGTGGAGAGCAGCTCTGCAGAGAAGGACCTGRGAGTGCTGGTGGATGACAGGTTGACCATGAGCCAGCAAKGTGCCCTTGTGGCYRGGAAGGYCAATGGTCTCCTGGGGTGCAYTAGGAAGAGTGTTGCCAGCAGGYTGAGGGAGGTGATCCTGCCCCTCTACTCAGCCCTGGGGAGGCCTCATCTCAAGAACTGTGTCCAGTTCTGGGCTCCCCAGTACAAGAGAGACATGGAGCTACTGGGGAGAGTCCAGCGTAGGGCTACAAAGATGATCAGAGGGCTGGAGCACCTGCCCTATGAGGAACGGCTGCGAGAACTGGGCCTGTTTAGCCTGGGGAAGAGAAGACTGAGGGTGGGTCTTATCAATGTGTACAAGTACCTGAAGGGAGGGTGTCAAGGGGACAGGGACAAACTCTTTTCAGTTGTCCCATGTGACAGGACAAGAGGCAAYRGGCAGAAACTGMAGCACAGGAAGTTCTGSCTGASCRTGAGGGGGAATTTCTTCMCTGTGAGAGTGAYGGAGCGCTGGACCAGGCTGCCCAGAGAGGTTGTGGAGTSTCCTTCTCTGGAGATMTTCAAGGCCTGGTTGYAACCCTGCCTAACATGCTCTAGGTGACCCTGCTGAGCAGGGARGTTGGACTAGATGATCTCCAGARGTCCCTTCCAACCTTATKGATTCTATGATTCTATGATATGAAACATGATGGGTTTGTCTCCAAGCCCTTTGAAGAAAGAACTATCCTTGACTGTAGATGAAGTTGGATCAGATTCTACATCCAAATGCTAGTAGAGKGAACATCCTCAGCAGCACCCACCCTGGCTCCTCACTCACTGCTGGTATCCAGCCCAAATCTGGACTTCACAGTGGCTCCTAATGTACAGATACTTGAGTAGCTGTTCTATTTGCTTCTATGGTAAGCAACAGCTTCTGAAGAACTGCGTTCACACTTGTTTGGGTATCTGAACTTTCATGTTGATGTTTGATGTGTATTCACAATAACAACTTGATCCAAAGCAAGGAGTGGAAAGAAGGAGTACCAGTAGTCAGATTTTGGCTTGTCCAACAACAATAGTGATGCAAAAAGATTTCAGGTTCTTCATTCTATTATGACCCAGGTCAGCTGTAATGTGTGACCTGCAGATCCGTAGGTCAGAAGGGATTATTACAAACACTTCATCTGATTTTTTTTTAAGAAGAGGCCAAACAATCACATACCCAATGGGATGTATATTGTCCTCCAGTGATCAACTTTGAGTTAGGATCTGCCATTCCCTCAAGGCTAATGGGTTTTCAATCCTCTAGATTCCTTTCTAAGCCCCTTTTCAAGCTCTGAAGTTTGGCACTGAATGTAAGTTTTCCTTAGATATGGTAATTATTATCCCTAACAGTTATTATTGTCTTTGTGCTTATTATCAGCAGCAATTATTTCTATTTCAGTATCTCCYTAGGGCTCATTTGTGCTAGATTTTGTCAAAATATTTCCTTGTTCCTCAAAGATAGCACTTTATTAGCCAAAACGAGAAGCAACCATGTTCTGCAGCCAGCACTCTCAGTTACCAGCTGTTTCCATCAAGTGATCTATCTGCCAAATGCAGTGTCTTCTTTTRACTGTTGTGACCATTCTCCTTCCAAGATCAACCTTCAAATAGTCTACTGACCCATTGCTCACATTTAGGACTATACTAGACAAAGGAACTTGGAAGAGCATATCAGTGAGTTGTTGGCATATTTTTTCTAGCATTTGAATCATAAGTGGTTGCTCTGACAGTCACAGTGGCCACATGGGATGTTTCTGTCCTTGGACTGGATAAATGCAGCCCTGGCAGTGAATAGGGCTGGCAGGGGGCAGCTGAGTAACTGTGGCTGCTGATGCTGGCATTGGGAGACGTTGCATCTCGGCAGCACACTCAGCCCTGCCTCATCTCACAGAGGGTCTTGACAGAGACCCTTGCCATTTCCCACTTAGGAAGTAGTCTCAGAAGTCCCATCACCCTTTATCATCATCTCAGCTCTCTGAAGGTGTGGGATGGTGGCTTGTGGCAAGGAGCCTCAGGGAGACATTGTGAATTTTTCTTCCCTTGGTTGTTCCTGGACATGTTCACAGTTATACTGTACATCTAGGGTAAATGGCCTGGATGCAGTTCTCGGGGCGTGTCTGCATTAAGATGTTGGTCTATGGTGCAATTTTAATTAAGCTGATGCACATGGCTATCAGGACCATATTCATTATGGTTTGAATCTGGTTGTATTTTTATATTTAGCCTAGTTTAAATAAAAAATAGGAATGGCTTCACAGCCTTTTGGATTTGTATAACTAAAGCGGTTCAGCTTTGTGGAGGGAAAGCCTGAGATTAGTTAGAAGCAACCATCAAGTCAGGCAAATATCACAAAGGGAACTCAAGGAAGTAAACGAATGCTTGTGAATTGTTTCCTCTGTATTTGCATTGGCCAAGCTCTAACTGTTGTCATTTAGAGGTTCAAGCCACAGGGCTAGCAACTACATATCCAGTAGCAAGGAAACTATTCCTCTTGCCTTCGGAAGAGGCAGGAGATCCTGAGGCAAGAGCCTTGCTTGTTTTGCTGGGATGAGAATCCTTCAAACTCAGTGTGACCAGGCACCTCAAACTATTTGACTGATTTGAAACAAGAGGAACCACTTTTCCAAATCAAGTTATTAAATCAAATTCTTCTCTCTGTCATACCACTGTCTTYGCTGATGTCCTTGGTATTGCTGGTAAGAAAATTTGGACTGACACCATCAGAAAAAGAAATAATATTAGAAAAGAGTTAAATATTTTAGGYTCTGATTTAATGACCATCTGAGTTGGTAGTAACATATATTAATGGCATAAAGACTCACTCTGAGTGCTAGTGAAGCAGAGGAAGGAGGTTGATAGACCAGATCACTCCAACCACAAAGCACGCTTAAGTATGCACATTTACATGGCAAGGTTATTCAGCTCCTGCCTTCGGGTAGAGTAATTGCTGTGTGAGACATTAGTGAATCAGCATGAATGTTTCATAAGTTTGAATTTATAAAATATTTCTGATTTTCCTGTACACATGCCTTTCAAAGATAACTTTCAAGTGCTTGTTGTATTATGCATCTCACTTTTCAAGAGAACAGCATGATTTCCTTGAAGACATATCCGTTTAGAGAGTTGCCATGGCAATTTGTTCCCACCCCCCAAAAATGCTTAAAAACACATTTTTCCATTGTCTTCTGATTTCTGCAGATTAAAACATGCTTCACTTTCCTCTCTTCCCTAGAGTAACTCTAGATAAGTGCACACAAAAAAAGAAAGGAAAATCATTTTTGTATTTAAATTACCTTCTGATGAAAGCAGAAAGCTTCTTCCTCCAAAGTTTAGGCACTATCAAGGCAAAATTCTTTTACTATTTGGAACAATCATCTGTTAGTGTCATTCTTTTATCCCAGGAGAACACTGACAAAAATTGCCTGTACAAACACAAAACTTCTTTTTGCATATGCAAGGTGAGTAATTATTAATCCAATTAACCATCTGCTTATCAGCATATTTAATTAGTCCTCAGAATTACATCTTTCCCTGATGTAATTGAGCTAACCACCTTGTGCAATCTGCAAACCTGGCCAACGTTATCGTGAGCCACTTTATAAAAAAAGATAAGTTTTGGCAAAAAATGGGATTAATTCAAGAACTTTGCTAATTTCACTTTTTTTCTAATTTCTAATCTTTTGCTAATTTCACTGAGAAGCAAAAAACAAAAACAAAAACAAAAAACAACAAAAAAACACGCTTTCCTCCTGCTCAGATAACAGTAACCAGTTACTCGCAAACCAATACTCGCAAATTATGGTCTTATTTCTGAATAAAACAGCCAAAAATATCAATATAATGATATTTTTACCCCCACTAACTTTTTGACAACAAATATGCTCTTTGATCATTGCTAATTGCTTGGTCCCAGAGCATAATCAGACAGAATATTTTGACTAGAGAACATACTACTTTGCTTGTAAACACTTTTTCTTTCTCTATTTTTACTGAAAAATAAAATGAAAAACTATAGTGCTTGACAAGTCCATTCCTAGTGCTGTTTTACAACAGAGGTTCTGCTGTGCTTTTAAAATAATATTGCTCTTCTTTTAATTGCTCTGCTGGCGGGGGGGTGGATCAGCACAAAGTCTGTGTCCTGATGTTTCTCCTCTTTGCAGGAAACACTCTGAGTAACTCCGGTGAACCAAAATACATGAATGGCCTTCTCCAGTGCCACTCTGTGGAACTGGAGCTCTTTCCACTGATGTGAGGAAAATAAAATGAGATGAAAATGGAGCTATTAGTTGAGAGAAATACAGGGGGGAAGATAAAGGGCTCAGATCTGTTGTCTTGATAAATGCATCCACTATTACTTGGGAAGTCCTGGAATATCTAAGACATCCTCACAGGGTTGACATGGCCGAGATTTCTATAGGAGTCCTGCACWCTTCTGGGAACCAAGTCAGATACCGTAACTGGACTATGCTGAGGGCTATATTGAGGAAACTGAACCAAATTCTTGATCSCCATGGACTGCTCTGAAGGTCTGACCATCTGCTACCCTGGGGGCTCCTACTTGGGGATACCGTGAGCCTGGTGTCAGCCTGTGAGCTCAAGCTTTCCCTTATATTCTGTCTAATCTTGAGATGACTCTGATCCTGACTAAGCCACACAAAGAATTCGTATTTTAACCATTCTGCGTGGCCTCTACACCCAATCTTGGTTTGCCACGGCCCACTCAAGAGCGACCTGGTAGGCGCCTGCTCCATGAAACTGACCTTGGCTGTTCTTCCTTGCCACAGAAGTCTCCAAGAGGTGTCCATGGTCAGGCCACTGTACACGAGTGTGGTGGGAGCTGTGTTCGGGCAGCATGTGGCCCCCAGAGACTGCAGTTCAGTCTACCATGAAATTGGTGTTAGTTTTGGTGCAGAATCTGGGAGGATTTCCAATGGACTAGTCCATGTGTTTGGAACTGTGGCCAAACTTTAAATCTTGATGGCATGACAGAGGGGTAAGAGTCAGCAAACTAGCTCCTCACAGAGGGCAAGACTTGCTGATGTATGGCTTCCTGCAGCCTCTAGGTTAYGAAAATTATTTGCTACTCTCCTGGCTCCCTCACATTCGGACAACTTAAACTACTACTGCTTCAGTAAAGCAGTTCCTTCTTGCCTTCACTATTATATGTTCTGGAACAATGAACACAATCATCAACTTCTGAACAGGATTTCGGTTGTGTTTTTAATTAGGCTTCCAAGTAGAAAAGGRGGGGGGGRGAGGAGGAATTGATACCTGCTTTCTGTCTTTACATATATGGGTACCTGTAAAGAAACTGATGCTTTGTGGCTTCCTGGGATGGGTTACAGTGGAGTAAGTTAGTCAGCGGGATTTCCTCTTTTGCCTCCTGGATATATATAYGTTTTAATTATTAAATAATCTGATGACAGTGTCAATCCCTCCGAACCAGGTGAAGTGTCAGTGTTAATAACACAATGTGCATGCAAGTAGTCAGAGGGGTCTTTGAACATTGATTTCCTCTCTGCCTCCCTGCTACTGCCATCGTCTCATTTTGAAAGGAAGACAAGAAGGTGTCTATTTAAATCACTGAACTGTAGTGAACACAGATCTAAGATAAAATTTGAATGTTAAAAACAACCTACTTCACTTGCACAGTACATAGCCTTACCCTAAAAAATACCCCTGCACTGTCATTCACCAGCTCTGTGTCTATACTGGGCTCACTTGGCTTCTTTCTCTTGTACCCACTAGGGCCCTGATTGCAATAACTGCAACATGGATAAAAATATCGAGATTTATCTGTAAATACGGTATTGGATGGTACAACCTCAGGAAAAGTAGTGAACACAAAAGAAGGCAGATCCCTGACTCTGTTAATAAGCATCTTCTAACCATGAACCTGAGTGAGATGCATAAAAATCTCAGGAATTCAAAATTACCATCAGTGGATATCAGGTCAGTGCTAGACAAATGGAAAACTGGCAGCCTGTTTTCATCKGAAATTGAGTAACACCATATGTCATGAGCTAGCCCATCTTCTCCTCTGGATTATGTAGTAGGTGTGAGACAAGAACATACAGGAGCACAGGCACAGCTGCATTTATCTTCTCATTTGACCTGAGAATGCCCCAGGAAAAAAAACAATCCTTTCAATTCTCTTTCTTYGAAACAAGAAACTACAGAAAAAAAGAACAAACAAGTTTCTACTTGTGTGTAGATCCCAAAGGAGGTTTAACTGATCTCTGGAGCTCCCTGAAGTTGATTTCATAAATCTTGTAAGTCATAGTTTCAAGTCACGATAATGAATTTGCATCTCATTTTCACTTTCAATTCATCTGATTTTAGCTTCTAACCCTTGAACTCTTGAATGATTTCAGCTTATGCTGAAGTAAACTGCCTGGCTGCCTAATAGTCAGGTGTAATATTGTAGTGTCAGGCCCCGTAGGCTGGTATACGCTGATTTTCAGTTCTTTGACTCCTATAGCGCTTGGTTTTTAGAGATGTTCCACCACCTGAGCTGTCAGAGTAGCATAAAATTAATAACCAGGCTGTATTACATCTTGATGGTGTGACAATGGTACTGATGGTGCTTATTCTCAGAGACTACAAGGCAGCATTTCTTTGATTGCTTATGGGAACACTTTACAGCTGAAGTATAATTTCATTTATTAGAGGCAGACAGCTTATAAAAATGTGTGAAACACAACAGGTACCAAAAGAAAAGCTTGGGAGACTAATGAGGCACAGGGCTCATACCTTTAAAGAAAACAAAGGTTTCTACACACAAACAGCTGATGCAGTTGTTTTTTACAGACATAAATCAATCAAAATATTCAAACTATGTTATTCTGGAGAGTTACAGCAAATATATTTCATCTAAAATTATTGATGACTTTGCTTTCAAACAGAGGATAGGATCAAAAGAAAAACAAAGAGGAAAAAAAATCCTTTAAAGAAATATAGAGGAAATGAAAACCAACCTAGCAGAAGGGGAAAACGTACACAAGTAAAATAATAATAGCATTGTTATAAAGTATCTTTTTCTCAGATCTCTCTCCCACCTTCTCTGAGCAGTCAGGAACGCTGGGACAGAATTAAAGCGTAATTTGATGTAAATGTCTTCAGTGAAGACCCAAGAGTGAATGAGGGAACGTTAAAAGATAAGATTGGCATAATTTGAGAGTGATAAAATTTGTTCAAGCCGCCTGCAGAATGGTCTGCACCACACCTGCTTCTCAGCTTCTGAGAGATGTCTGTGCTGAACAGTGGCCTTGGAGCCGAGATCAAGCYAAGAGTATCTGGGAACTCTGCTTGCTTGGTCTCTGGATCAGCAATATTGCAGCCATAGAGAAGGGGCTGAGGTGCTAATGAGGAGTCAAGGGTCAGGATCCAAGTTACAAGCAGGCTGTGAAGGCAACTGTAAATGTCCCTTGCCAGGGTCAAAGCAAGAAGAYGTAGAAGGCAAGGATGATGTGATGTTTCCAAATATCAGAAAGCCCTGGTCAAGTATGCTCAGMGGTACGAAGGGCCTTCAGTTCAATTGTAAAACTCTTACTAGCTTCTTCATATATTCCAATATATCCATCCTGTGGACTCCAGTGAGGTATCAACTGCTTCTGCCTCACTTCTTTTTAATTAGGCAATGACCACATTAGCACAGCCTGATGCCAAACCTAAACATGACTACAGTGGGCAAGTTTTCTGAGAAAATTGTGTGTTATACATGGAATAATACAGAGACCTCTAGGACATGAGAGCTTCAATGTGTAACGTATACAGATCTTCTCTGGGCTGGACATTTTCATAGAGGTGCCAAAACAATGCAGTGGTTCCTAGCATGCAGTATTTGATCGGGGAGATTAATGTGTGGTGACTCTGACCAGGATGCTAAGCATCCAGCGATGTCAAAAGCCCTCGCCTACCCCAAAGAAATGCATGGGAGGGAAAAAGCAGCCAAGGGACCCAGGAATCCATCAGTCCTGGTCTATGCATTTTCCAGAGCAGTACTGTCTTGTACTCAGTCAGTGTGGAAGAAAGGAGGGGCAGTTATGCCCTATTTGTCTCCATAGACATCCTCAAGTCTCCTCATACCTCTGATTGTAAACCCGGGGCAGCAATCAACAGCAATGAGGAGCACCATCCATTCCCTCTGCCTTCATTCCAAAATGCAACCCAAAGCCTTGCATTGCCCAGGATTTGCCTGAAGTTTGAAGAATTAGGACMATACCCTGAGAATATTTTTTCTGACCCAGGACAGCAAAAATTGATCTTGCCATGCATTGATGATCAGTTATATTGTAGTTCCTAGGAGGATGCATTTGTTTGGAAAATGAATCATCAGCCACGCAGTGCACCCCCAGTCAGCTTTTGCAATGTAGAGTTTGGTCTCCATYACAGTTTTTCAGGTATGTTCATCTCCACAGAGCAGCTACAGAGCACTGAAATAGGGCTCAAGAGACCCCAGTTATTTTTCCTGTGCCCCAGGCCTGCTAGATATCTGCAGGAAAGTCAGTCTTCCTTGATTCCTGAGTTTCCTGATTTGTAAACTGAAAGTGGAGTTACTGATCTCTTTGTAAGGAAACTTCCAATGCACCGTGGCAGGTTGCTGGACAGGAGATGGGAGGTATTGGTCCTTGGAAGCCCTTAGCCTCAGATCGATATTGCACAACTCTTGTCACCTCTGAGTTGAATTAGGAGCCTTTGCTGGCTTCTAGCACCACGCTACAAATACACTTACACTTTTGCCTGATGAGAAAACAGCTACGAAGGCTTCATCTGGAAACTGGCTTAGTGCTCTGTTGGCCATGGCCTTTTCTTCACATTGTTTTATGGGATGTGGTCTGTAATTTAGATTTGATCGTCTTCAYTGCAAACTCTTCTCCTGTGGGCCCACCATAGTAGATATCTAGAGCCAGGTTTTCTAGCACTCTTTCTAAATGTCTTTTAGCTTTGGATTACAGTCCTAATTAATATAGTGAGTGTTCCTTGCCAGTTCCCGTTAAGAAAACAATCAAAGCATATTTAATGAGAGATCAAAACAAAGCAGCAGAATGTTTGATATTCTTTCCTATCTCCACAACCATCTCATCTCTCTGATGACATTGTCTGTGATACATCATATAGACCCCTTGTTTCTAATCCAAATAGGTTCACAATTTATTCCACTTAGGAAGGGGTCATGGAAACAGTTCATTTCCAGTCCTCTTGCCTGGAAGTTGTGGGTTTTGACAAAAAAAAAACAAAAGCAAAAGGTTGGGAGTCTGGTTAAACCCAATTGTCTTTCACGTGAAAGCCATTTATTGTTCCTGTGGAGAGGGGCCTAAAGCACGGAGTCAGTTCCAGGTAGTTTCTCTGAGGAACCTCGTACACTGATTGCAGCATTAAAGATTTTTTTTGTAAATGAGAAGGACTGAAGCTGTTTTAAGTATCTAAATCCTACTTCCCACATAGACTTTCACTATACCATTCGCACTTGGACTGAGAATTTTCCTTGAATTGAGCACATCAATTATAGAGATGACTTTTTGGATATAAAGAGTCTAAGTGGATCTCTGTTCCATTTGGTAAGCATAAACATGAACTATTCTCATGCTCAGACCCACCTCAGGCCATATTTTAAGTGCTCTTCCTCACCCTGACACATCCCTTCAGCCCAAGGCCTGATGTTCTTCATGAGATGCCAGACTCCATTTTGTGCCCTCAGGATGGATTGAATGTGCTACTTCCACTCCACCCCGACCACCCACACTTCTCTGTAATTAAGCTTTTCCTAAAAGTAACGTGATTGCTTTCATTATGAACCGCATGAGGACCCTGGGTAACTAGACAAGGCTCAACCTGCTCTTCCCCTCACAGTGTRTCTTAAGCTAGAGGATAGAGCACATCTTTTAGAAAGCTGCCCCAGCACTCAGGTACATTAACTCCAGGCTCCCTCTGCAAATGCCAGCAAGAGTGGGGACTTCTGGGTAGGAATAAGCATAATCTCCATTCACTTCTTACACACGCTGCTGTATAAGAACAGAGAAAAAAATTAGCTGATTTAGCAAGTCATTGCAACCTGGAACAGGTCACGTTTGACATTATACCCAAGATGTAATCTCACTGCTTAGTGTTGCGCTTAAGGTGAATGCTTTGTTACTGGTGTGCAGTGAAGGCATCATGGTGGAATAAATGCAATGCTACGGCGGCGCTTCTTTTCTCTCGCTCCCTGCCCTTCAATGCATAATGAAGAGAAGGCAAAGGGAATGAAGAATATCATTTGCTATTGTACTCAAGCAGAGAGGACTCATTTGAACAACTGTCAGCCATGGAATTTCATCTAAGTTTCGCAGATAAAATCTCCTGTTCCAGGGACTATATTTACTCAATATGTGATTAATTTAACAGTGAAAATTCTGCACTCAGAGATCTTTTAAATAATAATAATAAAACAATAGAAATCTCACAACCAGCATAACAAGGGTAAAATGAGTAAGTTTCAAAAACAGAAGATAAAATTCTACTCAGCAAAAGAGAAAGGAAGCACCTCTATTTCTTACAACAGAAACTGCATGAAGAAACTGTTCTGTTGCTTTGCAGCCTGGTCAGATATTGACTATTGCCGTGCAGGTTCCCCTTGCCCAGCTTCCTTTGGGCAGAGTGCCTTCAACGAGCAGAGTGGTGCTCTGTGCCTGCAGGATTTGGACCTCTGTCAAGGGCTTTTGTTTCAAGTGCGTGTTAGCACCTGAGCTCATATCTGGCAGCTGCTTACAGGTTAGCAAGAAAATTTCCCCAAAGGGAAGAAGAGAAGGAAGGAAAGAATGAAGACGGAGAGGAGACCTCTGCACTGGCAAAGGTGTCTGCATGGGGTTTTCCAGCATGCTCAAGCCTGGGCAGATGCCAGCCTGCACTAAAGTGACATGTAGCTGAACRAAGCTAATGGGCTCTGCAGAGGTGATCACATATTGTGCTTGGTAATGTAACACTATGGCCGTACAGCTTCCCATTTGAAGCTTAAGCAGAGGCAGAAGGAGTTTGGGGAAGTCTACAAAGAAACATTTGAGTTGAATGTTGGTTCCCATCAAGTCTCCCTTTAGTATGGAAAAGTTCAGAGACTCACTCTTCCAGGAGYGAATCTCAACAAGATAAAAACAAGAATTTGTCGAGAAATTGCAGGCTGGCAAAGGATATGTGACTTTGGGGTAACTGGGTTTAGTCATCCAGCAGCAGTTTAACAAGACAGAGAAGTAACTGAGATTGTCAACAAGATGCAAAAWAATAACCAGAAATCATGCTTTGCACATATCCCAAATCTCTGCTTGTGAGTAATAGTTAATGATCCTTCTGGGAGTCCCCATTAAAGGAAAAGTATCTGAAATTGCCTAACAAACTGATCACAGACTGAATTATTGATTGTACCATTAAGGTCTTCGTCTGAAACATTATCAGGGTTAATGAAATGATCGAACGTTTCCCTCCAGCATAACTAACACTGTGGTTCATTTCAGCTCAGCTTGAAGAGTTCAGGCCTGCTCCCCTTGAACCCAAGAGGGACCGGGCTGCTGCCTCTCACAGGAACAGGTCAGTTGTGTTCAAGCAAGCCTATGGATGAGATACTAGCAGGGCAATAGCCATGGAGAGAAATAGGAAAGTCACTGTGTACCAGTTCATTATACAGGAATTTACTAACGAAGCCAGAGGCTGTAACGTGACTGTGTTTAACTCCTCATCTTCTAGGTAGTCAGCTGAGACAGCTGATGTGCAGTTTGTTCCCCTGCACAGTCAACCTCAGAAGATGATAATCATTTATCTCAGTTACCCTGAGAGATCAAAACTCATGTGCTTCACCCAAGTCCCCACCCAAACAGCARGATCAAACAGCAGTAACATCAGTCCTGTTTCTCAATCAGCTTGCAATATTTTTTAACTCCTTCTCAGCATTGTAGGCAAAATGGAGCTTTACTTCCTGGAGGATAAAGGCAAAATAACTTATATYGTCCTCATGTAGGAGTGGTGATATTCAGTTTTCCAGCATCAGCAGAATGAGTTTGGGGTAGATAAGGTTACATGTATCTGGGAAGTGTCAGGAGGAGTTTTGAGATGGAGGAGTTTCAAGAGGAGCCTCTTAGAGGTCAATAGAGCTCTGGGAAGTGTGGGAGATTAGGGTGATTCAGGTGGAGGCAAGGGATWATCTACCCTTTACTTCTCCTTCCTGCTCCCTCTGGTCAATGTGGCCCATTTGCCTTTGGCTGTCGTCCTTTTCCCAAGTGCTGAGCTACCTCTGATAGCTATCCCCATGGCACAGGTCCCCTCCACATCCCTACCTCCCCACAAACATCAGCTGCCATTTCCCGTTTCGCACAAAAAAGCTCCATGTCTCAGACAAATGGGTGGGAGAAGGCATCTGGGAGCAGAGACCTGCAAAATACCCAGAAAAGCTGTGTTTTTCCCCTTCCTCCCTCTTCTGACAGTGGTCCACCCTCACCCTATCAGGACTCCAAGTACCTCCAGCAAGGGTCACCATCTGGACAACCAAGTATCCCGCTCACCAGCAGGCAGAAGTGGCTCTGTACAGTTTGGTGAGTGCAGGCAGGGGTTTGGGTCTGCCCCAGCAGCCCACTGCCCATCTCCTTCCCTTGAGCCAAGAGCTGGTTCTACCTCTCCTCCACATGTCCATAAGACAATTTCAGCTTGAGAAATCAACCCCTCATGCATACAAGTATCCTTGACTCTCTCTGGCTGATCCARGGGAGATGGTGTTTATTTTCTCCTTGTGCCTACAAGAGAAGAACTGCCAGGCTCTCCCTATTGCTTGCCTTCAAACTCTCTCATTTCCTTTTCTCTCAGCTGACTCCAATGTCTCTTCTGTACTGGGTGGTAAAATGTCACCTGAAAARAACAGAAAACATCCTCAAGATGCACTTTACTATGTTTTGACTTCTTCTGTTATTCTGTGATGATTCACAAGAACTGCAATGTTCTATACATGCGAGGATGTCTTTTCCACACGGACTGCCTTGCTAGTGGTTGCATAGAAAACCTCATGGCTTCCTCACACCGGTATTACCTTAAGATTTTGTAAGTGTTCCTTAATGAAGTAATTATTTTTCATATGTTTAAAACATCTTGAAAGAAATTCAATTCTCAATGCTTTGTGTAATTCCTAGTAATTGCACAGATACAGATAACTCAGCCAATTCCTTTAGAATAGTGTTGCTGCAGTTTGCCTCCTCTGCATCCCAATGGCTTTTCTTTCCTCATTTTTCTATCTTCTAATATTGTATATCTTCTAATCTCCATCTCAGCCTCCATCCTCCATTGTCTTCATTCCCTTCTCCACAAGTCTCAGCTGCTCATTGGCCTGACCCATTTCAGAAAACATTTTATCTCTGTGCAAAACATCTATTTCATTGAAAACAGTGGGAGATGGAAGCCAGCTTTATTAAGGCTAGTTTCACGTCCGTATTTCAAAAAAACTATATAGGACAAGGAGTCACAGTGCTAGGTGCAGGTTTCTCAGTGATCATGGGAGATGTTTGAATGTTATCTATGAAAAATACTTAATATTTCAGTCAGTGAAAATTCCTGAGAGTGCAACCTTTCAATTTGTGAAGATGGAAGAAGAAAAACATCAAGAATTACGAAGTTGTGAAGACATAGGARCCACATTAGAGCAGCGTGATTTGGCAAGGCTGGTGTCTGATATCATCCCTTGAGTGCACCTACAGAGTCATCTCCAGTACGAAGTGAAATATTCAAGTTTCATTCTTGCAGACTTGCTGACATTKGCCATGGGGCTCCTGATGTACCAAGGGCCAAGATTGCTCACTTCACGTTCCCCATCGCTTTGGTATGCTCTACTTCACCACGCTGTAACGTGTTTAAGAAAACTCCTCCTGCTTTATATTGCTTGTTTATCTTCTGAATGGAAAACCCTAATGCAGGTGGAAGCCATTTCAGACTTGGGTGGCTGGAACTATGGATAAATTCTCTTCAGAGATGGTGAGGTAATGGTGAATGAACACYGATTATGAGAGAAAGCTGCTGTATCTCGTGACTGCTGCGGTTGCAGTGGTCAGTTGGCYGAGTGATACAGACACCAGCTCGGGGCCGTGAGCAAAAAAGGAAGGTGATAAGAGGGAAGCAGAAAATTTTAGAGGCATTTTTGCCACTCAAATAGAGTAAATGAAACATTAGTATTCTGAGCAGYTTTGCATAGAGTATGCCTCATTAACTGAATATCTTGAATTAACGAATGGTAGCAATAGGCTTAAGTAGTGGCTTGAAAAAAAGAAGAAAAAAAAAAAAGAAAAAGGAAGCAACTTTTTAAAAGAGTTTATTCCTGACCAGTACTTCAAACTCTTTGCCTTTGATTTTATTCTATTTAAATTGCAAATGTCTTACTCCTAGCAGATTTCAGCTCTAGGTTTCCTGCTGAGAATCTGAGCTCACAGGCCTCTCCTGGGTCTCCTCTCTTCCTTGCAGAGAAGGTGAAAGGAAGCTGTCTACATCCATTTTTATCTCTCTAATTTTGTTATGCTTTGTAACCTCTTTAGTTGCCACTTCATTTTCTTCAAGGTCAACTCTGCAATGAATGCAGAATCACAGGGCAAGCTTTGGACTCTTACTTTGAGGACTTCAACTCAGTTACCTAAATGCAGATATCTCATYTGACTTCAAGGTTCTACTTGGCCTCCAGCCACCATCCCAGAAAGCATGGGGTCTTGTAGGTTCTGAGCCCTAGGCTGTCCCAGGCAGCATCTCATCTGCTACAGGACTCCTAAACGTAGACAAGTAGCGCACTCCCTTGTTGGCTTCTCACATCAGAGCAATCTGTGACTGCTTAAAAAAATATCTACATGAAAAGGTGCAAGCTCTTGAGTTTGTTCACTGCTAGATCATATGGCAAGTGATTAGGTCCTACTACTGGGATTGATTCAGGGAGATAAATCTACTTCCTCCTCACTTTTTATCAATCAATGACTCATCTTTAGCAAARCAAAATATTTATTGCCCTATTCTGCTGTCTACATTTGTTATCCAGGAGTCTTCCTTGATATATATCTTCTTTTCACTCAGAAATGTTGTTTATGAAGGAAATAATTAAAAAWAWATATATATAAGCATTTGGCCAGGATCTTTGGATACCCAGCAGCCTAGACAAAGCAGAGTAGCTAAAATGATCTCTGGACATCCCAAAATGWTAGAYTGATGTTGTCAGGACAGTATTTGCAGTGTGAGTGATCTGGGTCCTGCTGATTTTGTTTAAAGCAGAAGGTGCCTTTGATTTCTCGTACAAAACATGAACTMAGACCATATGGATGCATAGGATGTCCCTTTTGGTACAGTTTGGGCTGAAAATGGAAATATTTTTTCTGAAGAAGAGAAACTCCTTGGAGGAAAAAAAAAAGGACTTGAAAATAAATTTCTGATTTTGAAGTGTTTCAGTTTTGTTTCTGAGCTGGTCAGAAACACTTTAAGTAATTCAGTTTTAGGTTTCAYTGTTTTATATACCTGGGAAGTGTCACTACAGGCGTCTGGTCAGTCCACTGGCAGAAATTGGGCTGTTTGGGCCTTTCCTACTAGCTCGATGCAGCCYGTCTTGTGTTCCTGTACCCTGAGAAGAGCTGTAATTTCAGGATCCTGTAGACCCAGTAACCTTCTGGGTTTGTGATTTGCTTCAGTATAACTGCTTGTGTGATAGATGCCTAGAGCTAGGTAGGACAATACYCATTGCCTTATCACTCTTGCTCTTCCTGAGAGCCGTACAAAAAAACATGTCACCACCACACATTTGTTGTGAAGAAGAATGTGTTAAGGGACGTGAACAGCTCAAATACTGTGTAACCAGAGGCCAGTGAACMCTTCAAGGTAAAAGGAGCGTAAAAGAACCTCTGGCCTGTCCCAGTTTCTTCTTGCAGTGGAGCTTACTGGGATGCTGTCGGTCTTGTTCATCTCTAGTGCTACTATCCTTTTATCTCTTATATCTAAAATCCATGTTATCCGCTCAGAGAAATAACATTTGTGTTAGATTAACTGTATAAAACAACTCTTTCACGGAGTGCAAATGCTACTGCAATTATCTGTTGGGTCAGAGGCTTTGGAGAAAAACTGTGGTTTCCAGAGAGAATAGAGAGATAGTACAGTGGAGATGACAAAAGCGGGAGGAGGGAAAAAAAGGTAATTTTAAGCTGGAATATTTCTTTGTATGGATCAAAACAGGATTTGAGTCCTAAAGGAGAAAGGACTATTCCATGTCAGAGCAGCTGAGTTGTGCTATTCCAGTGAGAGAGGCGATAATCTAGCTCCAACCAATTGTATCTCCAGTCTATTCTGTCTCTTTCTTTCACTCTTCTTTCTTTCTGTCTCTGTCTTTGTGAAGTTCTAAGTACTTTCCAATGAAAAAAATGAGAAATGTGATTTTAAGATGAGTTGGGGTTGTTCCTTCAGGCAGAAGTAGTGCTCAAAAAGTACATTTTAATGAATACAAAATATTACACCATGAAAATCRGTGGCTGCTGCTATCGCTTTTTTTAAGGTATGTTAATTTTTGTTGCTTTTAAATACTTCTGTTGCTGGGAAACCATCTCACGCAACTGAAATTGATTCTTCACATCCCATTTTGTCCCTGGCTGGTTTAACATGTTCTTATAAGCTAACAACTCAGACGAGAAAAGGCAAGGTGCACCTGACAGCAGACCCCTTGGCGTTTCTTTGGCCAAAAGTCATCATGAAGTGCATTCAGGAAAAGCTGAAAGCACTGGGGTAAGGGACCAGCTTGAACCTTGTGGTGATAGAGGGGTATGGTAAATAAATTTACGGAGCAAGAGGATTTTCACGAGTGAGAACGAGCTTTAAGGGCTATGAGAGTTGGATTCARTCCAAATCCACCTTGGTCCCAGTGGGCTCTGGCACCCTACATTTCCCAGGTCAGGGGCCATAGCTCTTGCTCCCAAATTTCTCAATGCTCTGGTACCCAGACACTTTGTAACTGACTCTCCAAACRTCACTCACCCTGTGCTCCTCCCTTAATGTTCTGTCAAGCGATGACAAGTGGTGATACACAAACATATTCCCCCTCTAGTGAGTAGAGGGTCTCGACACCATACAGCAGAGCACTTTAACCCTTTTAGCCAAAGGTCTGTGCATACATTTGGAAGGCGACAGACCAAATCCCACATGGATTAGTTTGGGCATGGTCACCAYGTTTGTTATTCAGTTACAGTTGACGACTAAGCTCTGACTATATATTTCTTAGCTGCATTCTCCCTCTTTYGCCTATCACTTTGCCCTTAATTATATTTTAATAGATGCGTATCTTTTACATCTTTTTCTTTCTGTTGCTTGCTTCAGATCTTCTGTTGTCTTACAGAATTTGGACTAGTAGCTGAGTAATGTGGCTTTCAAGTAAATATCAGTATATAGCTAAACTGTATTCTAAGATGCTTAATATGTAGGCTTGTATTAAACCATTGTGTCTCTGATATCAAAYTATACTTGCTGTTTCTCTGACATAAATCCCATTTTATCTCTATTATCTGCTTTCTTTGGTTCCTGAACTGAGTGAAACTTGGCCAGACCTGAACGTTGGGTTCACGGTGAAGATGAAGCAGGTTAAACAAGAAACATTTAAATGCTATTAAACAAAAACCTCATGACTCTTCATCTACTTGATTAATGCTGCTTAAACAAGAACCTCTGATAAAGTTTATGAATTGAATTGCAACACATGTCCTATTCCCTTGTTTACTGTCATTTGTTGCAATGTTGTCTCTTCCTTTAAACTGCAGACTCCTCCGTGTGAAGATCTGTTGTGCTCAAGTGCTATTCACGTCTCTCATCCTACMTAAATAATAATACATCACAGTAATAAAGCAGCTGTCGTGAGTTAATTCCAACTAAACTGCAATCTACCCCCATGCAACAAAATATCTGTGCAATCACTCYTGATAATAAGTCTTGGGAAATGTTGCACAATAACCTCAGTGCATGATTAATTTTTATTTCATAACAAGTCATTACTAATCGGCCGGATGCTGATAGGTTTGCTCATGGTGAGGACAGTCTGACTGCAGGAGAAGTGGCAGTTAAAGGAAGGAAAGAAAGTGCTCCTGAACTAGCATAAGGCTATTCCCGTGCATCGCTGCCAGAATAAAACAGCTAGTGAGTCAAACAAAACAAGATCAGCTCTTAGAAGCAAGTATAATGATTTGCTGCCTTGAAGAGATAATGTTCCTCTTTTAGTTTCTTGTGTCGTGCAGCAAAAGAACATTGAAAGTTCCCAGAATATCTGCTCAGGGAGTTAACGCTTCCCGCAGAAAAGCCTTTACAAAAAGTGTTTTCTTTCTTACGTACTCTTCAGAGAAAGGCTGGGTAAAAGAAAAGAGCTTGTCCAAGAGCTTGTGAAAAAAAGCATCAAGTCTCTTCAGTGGGGACTGAAAGCACAAAGGCAAGTTACTGATAAATGTCAGTATTTACCCCAACCGTCATAAAACTGCTGGCCAACAGGGAAAGTAGGAAAAGATTTAAAAAGTGACCTTCTGGAGACCATGCACAAGCTTTCTTTTTGCCATGTGGGATGCAGGGTTACCCACCAACTATGACTGAGACAACAGCCAGCGACATAAGGCTAATCTGGAAAGCTGAAACTCCTGCAAAAAGCCTCAGTCTCTTGACAAATTATTTTGCAAAACCGGGAACTCTCCAAGGAGGGTGAAGCAAGATAAATTGGATGCAAAGTCTCCATGTTCAAGGTTTTAGTATCCAAACAAGTGACTGAGTAATCCCATTTCCTCTCTTGAAATTGCCAGGGAATGGGGTCTTCAACATCTCCCTGTGGGAGGTGGAAATGTGGATTGCGCATCCCACTTACTCCTTTGCTTCCTCTTCTCCTCCTGGGTGCACATTACAGTACAGCCAGGCCTTAGGATTTCGCTGAAGCTTTGAAATGATAGATGTTTCTCTCAAAAAATTGCTYCTGAAACCAAGAAATTCAATCAAAGTCTAAAAGTCCAGCTTAGAGCACTTCTAATGCCAGAGGAAAGCTGGAAAGTGTGACTGCTCCTGGCTTYGGGACTTAACACTACAGGAAAAAGATCCCCCAGGCTTCCAAGTATATCTACATAAATAAATAGATTCCTTATGATTTTAAGACACTCAGACGCTTGCTGTTTCAACATACAGAACTGGCARTATCACAGTTCAGTCCCAGCTAGTTCCTGCCTGTTATGGAATGAAGTTAGATCTCACTGAACATACCAATAGTACACTTAATAAAGTGAAGTTATTTTGAGTTTACCCTGAAACAGCCACGGACTAGTTCAGGTCTGGCAAATTTGCATTAATCAAGCTATCAGAAATGGCCAGTCCCTCCTCCAGTCATTCTTCAGATTTAATCAGTCTGACAAATCCAATCCATACTTCCTTCTGACAATGATTAGTCATCATATTAAATCAGATTATGTTAACAAATTGCTTCCATCTTCATATTGCTCAAGTGAACAGCCAAAGAAGAGGCAGCTTTAGCTTTAGAAGATGACTTGGGCTAAGCTGATAGCACATTGTAAGCACTAACTGAAATTCTAATTAACAACATGTAGCACAATTTGATTTAATTGCTTTAAAAAGAGATTTTCCAGAGTACAGTCTTGTGGCCTTCAATGTTACATTGCCAAAGCATTTTTACCTCGTGGAGGAACCGGTTCAGAAAAGGCTCATGTTCTCCCTTTGACCATGTTGAATTTCCTCTGTGTTCATCTCTCTTCAGTTGTTGCAGTATTGTTGTATGCATGGTCCCAGGAGCATTTTCCCAAATAAATACTGATGCAGATATAGTAGGACTGCATTATGCATTTAGTAATAACTTCATGCTTTATAGATCCGGCCAGAATCAGACCCCCAGTGGGGTCTGAGTACATTGAGAATATCAGTGCTCTCTCTGAAGACCTTCAAACAAGCTAAAGAGAGCAAGGAAAAGGTAAGAATGATCACTTTTATTTTTTAACACACCAGGAAACAAGAGCTATTTTCTCAGAGAAATGTTGGGGCTTAACGACCAAACCATGAGCATGTAGTGCCATTTGAAATGCTCTAGGGAATCAAAGATATCCAGAYGGCACAGGCAGGTGCAACAGGGAACTTGGGGATACTCTTGGCCCGTTACTGTGGTGCTGGACACTAGGAGCCAAAGACATGAGCAAGCAAAATCATGAACTGAGCTTGGCTCAGGCTTCCAGAGAGGCTCATCTGTAAGTCTGTTCACCTTAGAGCAAAAAGGCCAGATTACAATTTAAACTTCGCCTGCAGAAATATGAGCATCAAATTAGGATGAAATACAAAAGGTTAAGGCCACAGAACAAATAATCATGGATTTGTTCTTTGCTACACAGCTGGAATAGTTTAAAATCTCTGTTTTTACTAGCTGTATTCCTCAGAGAGGGTTCCAGGGGTGTCTGCTCCTCCTCAACCTAAGAAACATGAAAAAAATCCTTAAATCTCACCTTAAAAAAACATCCGGATGGATAAGGGGGCTGTTTCCTAGGAACCRCAGATGCAGGGCAATCCGGCTGCCCCTTCAGCTGAGATATGTCTGCAGACTTTGTGGGCACTTCTAATCAGCCTCTGCACAAATTAAATCAGGTCAAAGTAAATCACAGCTGCAGGATGGCAACTTAATCTGTTGCGGCTCTCTCACAAGCACACATTTCAGCAGGACACCAGCAGCTCTCATATATCTTCTCTGCTTCACACACAAACTCATTGCTTAACCTGGTTCTTGTGGCTCCCAAGCTAATGACACAGGTCARCCAGGCAGCACTGAGGGCACATCCCACATTGCTGCTCTTCTCAGCGGAGTTGTTGGGAGTCCTTCTCTCTYTCTAGGTTGGTCATTATGCCATCCCAGAGCCTCACAGAGTTATTAGCTTCAACAGCAACAGCTACATCTCTTAACAGGTTTCTATCTACCGATAGAATTTGCAGAATTTGAAATGTCTGGCTCAGAAATGCAGGAACAGCCTGTTGGGCAAAAGTGCACGTGTGCAACTATTGCAGGCCAGTGGCRGAATATGGTGTATTTTTAATATAGCATGTTTAGTGTATAATGTATCTTAAATCATTTGACATTTCAAATGGCTAAGCAGAGAAAGAGTCAGAATCTGCAAAGCTGGAAGAAGGGCTTTAAATAAGTTATTCTACATTATAGCAGGCATGCAAAGGAATAGGAATATAAGATTTCATTTAGATTATGAATTCCCTAGAGAATGAGCTGTCTCTGCCTGTGTTTCTATACAGGGCCTGACATAATACACGTTCTGAATGTATATCTACAAACTTGAATTTATCTCAGAGCAGAGTCCCAAACGGAAGAACACGGGCTTGAAATGCTATTTGCGGTGATGTCATGGCAGAGAAATGACCCCGGGAGTGCCTTATAGGTCTCAGTTACAGAAATCTAAAGCTGTATTGTTCATCCTAGTCTGCAGAGAGCAATGGGCATTTTCCAGACATTATTCATCTGCCATAATTCAAATTAATTTCTCCCTAGAAAGTCTTATTTCCCCCTGCTGACTATAAAAGTAGAGATGGAGAAATCTGCCTCTGAAGTGTCTACATTTGATCAGATGGATCCTACTTACTGTGTTARAGACACTGTGTTCCAATGAATGAAGTTAAACTTCCTAGAGACAAAGAGGTCGTGCACTATTTTCCTGCAAAACCCATCATGATGTACTACTACAAAAGGGGACATGTGTCTGATGCTACAGCTTCCCACTACTGGTTGTGCATCCAGGCAAAAATGGTTTTCTTTGGGCTATGCCACAGACTGAAGGCAGCTGGAGAGCTCTTGGATACTGAAGAACATCCAGGTGGATCTGACTCTGAAAGAGAATCATTGGCAATGTAAGTAAAGTGAGGCAGTGATTTGGGGCTGWAAGAAATGCAAGGACCTACTTCTGTGAAAAGCTAAAATTATACAATACCAATAGTCTCCATTTTCAACAAAGAAAAACTAGTCTTCAAGGTGACAAGCTGAGTAGTCAGGAGAGTGTTAAGCTAAGAAAGGGGGAAGGCAGAAAGGGAGGAATGAATGAGCATTCATTTAGCACAAAATTAAGATGTCAAGAACAAAATTAATCAATGCACCAGGGGATGTGAAGAGAAGAAATTCTTTAATTGCCTATACTCTAATGCTGGGAGTCTGWGCAATAAACAAGAATTGGAATTGGAATTGCTCATTTATGAGTATACATTAGACCTTGTTGGCATTATTGAAATCTTGGGGGAAGATTTGCATGATTGGAATATTAAAATCACTCATTATAATCTATTTAGGAAGGATAAAGTGGGCAAATGCAAAAGGGGAGTGGCACTCAACCTCCAATGTGTTTCTGTAGGAATCTTGTAAAACTATTCAGGCACTTCTGCTTCTTTATACAACTGAAGACATTTAAAAATGAAGATGGCAGGGATTTGCAAGGTGGGATTTTCCAGGCCTCCGTATTTGTGAGGTGTTGAAGGTCTGCCACTATTCAAAGACTGTGTTTCCAAAAGTCAGACTCTCAACTTACTGAAGGAATGAATATTCTGGGTAAATCTTTGGTTTATTGTGCACACAAAATCTCTGGCTTGAAGGCTACTGTTTGAATGGCATTACTGAAATTTGCCATAAAATGTGAGACATAATGAGCTTCATCCTATGTTCTGATTAAGTACTAGAGGCATTTTGTGTATGTAATTAAAGAGACAAAGCCATTCAGAAAACCATTAGTACCTAGTCTTCTCTGATCCTTCCTGGCATTACACACAAAAGAAATCTGGTCCTTTATATTTTTTCAATGGTGTAAATTATCACCGTACTTTGGAAGATGCAATATTGGCAGGTCTGCAAATACGAGAGGCTCTAATCATCACYTATTTTCCTGCTGTGATTTCCCTGACACCAGTTTAGATTCTCACTTCYACCACATATACACATATTTTATTTCCTAGGTAATTTTCACAATTCTCTCTGTACTTTTTTGGATGAATGAGTTGTTCTCTAACTACAAAAGAATTCTCTAAGACTAGGAGTCACTTTTTCCTCCCATCTACCCTACTCAATCTTCACATCTATTCTGACTTTGCAAGCAAGTTAATTCATCACAATTGAAAATCCTAAACAGGATCACAAAGATTCACACTGCCAAGCTAATTTCATGTCTTTATCATTGTGATCTTTATTCTAATTCACAGTACAGAAGTTCATCTTCTCGCCTTGTTATCAGAGGGTGCCTCAAAACACCAAAAGCTAGAAAACCTACAAAGTTTGTTTCCTTTTCATGTACCAAGAGATTTTTTCCCCTAAATGTTCAAAAGCAATAGAAGAAATTCAAGCAACAGAAATTTGAAGATGTCTTGTTTTCACTGACAAGCTCGTTATGAGAATCATGTGTCTGTGATGGAGCAAGGAAAAGAAGAGGGGGAGACGCACTTGACCAGAAGAACAGCTCACAACAGAGCAAATGAGAAATTGTGTTGTGATATGGCATAAAGAAGCAGTTTCCGAATGAGCTAGGACTCAGTTTACTTGGACTAATCACAAATCTCTAGGTTGTGTGCACATTTCTCTGTCTCTTTCTAAATACGTGTGCTTTTTGGTGTAAAAAGGGGATGCTCRTTCTTCTGCTGTTCAAATCAGTGACTCATGCTGTCCTTTCATGGTAAAGCAAACTGAAGTCATAGAAGAGCAAGAAAGAAAGATGTGATTCAGACTTCACTCCTGATTTTATGCTTGAATAACATTCTGGAGTTCAAAGTAAGCTCAGTGAGCCTGTTGCCAATGTAATGCTGGGATAAGTGAAGCCAAAATTGGAAATAACAAGGCCTATGGCTTTGCAAAGCATTTTTTTCACAAAACTAGGACCAGTGTATACACTAAAGCCAGCCAATGCAATGCAAGGTCCTTCAGTCAATTAACTAATTAGTGCATGGTTTCCAAGAGCCATCTGAACCTCAGCTCAAGCTCCACTTGCTTCACTGCAGCAGACATGCTTCCCCTTGAGACAGAATGAAATACCCACGGTTGTTACAGCGCGGTATGTGTCTGGATGAATAGGCATCTGTTTGTACTGACACAGTTACAGAAGCACTTCCTAGCATCTCTTGGGAAATCTTACTTGAGCAAAACTCATTCAAATCAGCTCAGAGGGAGGCATTGCCATGGCTATGGGGCTGTAAACAAAAGGCGATGTTTGTCACCAAAGAGTAGAGTTGAAAGGMGGTATCCTGGAGATGGCAAAGGTGTGGAGAACAACAGATCTAGCCTCTACACTGTTAATACTAAAGAAAATAACAGGTACTGATAATAACCAAGCCAATATGTGCATGAGTAAGGGCAGAAAATAATGAAAARGGAAGAGAAGAGGCCAGGAATATCAGCTGGAAATAATAAATGGTATTCAGCTGAAGAAAAAGAACATGAAACAGTGAAGAGAGAGAATGAAATCTGTGACCTAAGCTAATTCTACACTGCAGTGCAGAGAAATGAATGGGATGCAGCAGATGCTTGCTTAGTGTGCCTAAATTAGCTTGAAAACTGGAGTAGTGAAGGCTTCAGCACAGGAAGAATAAGTGCAGAGGGGATCCTAGACATCCATTTCAGTAGCTGAAGCCCAGCCAATACAGTGTTACTATGCATTAAAAGTAGTTCAGATATACGCAGCCAAGCTGGAAATCTCAGTTGCCCTCTGAAAGTACGCTGGTCTTATCTGGTCTGGTGATTCTTGTGTTGTCATATAGGCCAGGAACCTCTGCTGGCCCCATTTCCAGGGTGAAATATCAGAAAAATAAGGCTGTAAGCACTGTTCAGCTTAGCATTCAGATCCCACCTGCTGCCTCTCATGGCTGCTTCTGCAAGCAAGGTTGTTGGCAAAATGCCACATCAGAAGTTTTAGAGATGAGCATTTTTATATTCTCTAGATGTATTCATGACCAAGCCTACTACCACTCCACCCTTCTCAGGGTTGTCCAGGGGACTGATGTATCATCTTCAGGCTCAGCTCTGGATTACTGGAGAGCACTTATCCCAAAGCTGACAAGAGTACACTGCAGTTAAGCAGATACAAGGATTGAAGGGACAACGTGGTGGTGTCCCTTGTGGTGGAGGGGCGCAGGTGGAGTTTGGGGAAAGCAATATGGGAAGACTGATATCTCTAGAACAGCAGAGTTAAAGGCTGAGTTCTCCATGATGGATAGTGGCTGGTGAGGCCAGTGCTTATGGTTAGGGTGATAAGGAGTTTGTACACCCTGTAGCCTTAGCTTTTCACATCCTAGATGTTTTTGGATATTTGATTTGTTTGATTTTTTTTAATGACTTACATTGAATGTAGAATATGGCTAGGCTTTCACGTATTCATTAATGAAATGGAGATGGTCCAAGAAGGAGTAAAAAGGATCTGGCAATTGGATGGATCGATGTGCAAAGGAAGGCTTGGAAAGACATATATCATTTCACTCAGCTAAATGGTGAAGAAGAAGAATAGGGAAAGGAAAGACAACCATAACCTACCCAAAAGATAGGAACTTCAGGGAAAACCTCGGGATACGAGTGAATGATGTTTTTACACTTTAATTCTTGCAAAGCCTGGTGTCAAAGACTATGCCAAGGGAAGGGCAGAGTACAAAGGAAAGCAGCTTCAAACTCTAGCAAGAATCCTGGAGGATCATAAAGACCAAGAGAGGAAAGACATCAGCTCTCTCTTTGGTCCTGCGTACTTCGGAGCCATAGTTTCTTTGGGGCCATACCTATCACRCATGATCTGTTATATCCTTCCCCATTCCTTCTTGGTTTCTACCCATGCACACTGAGCTCTGGTCATATAACTCTTAGAGCACTTTCCATTAAAGCTGGGATGACAGTGGTATATCTTAAACATCCATCTGTGGCAGATATATTAGTTTGTGGCAATCCCAGAGTGAGGATTTTAAAACTCAAATGGACAAAAGCAGTAAGAGCTGCAGCAGATGGATAATTCAACTTTGGTAGAGAGATGAGCTGATCTAATGTTTAGGGTTTATCCCTGGCTTAATATGCACACGTCACTATATTACATCATTCATCACCACAACAGTGTGTACCTGCTCTTAACTGATGGTCCTGATTAACTCTAACATACACTTTTATTTCAYTAAAGACAAGCAGTAGCATATTTTCTTTCCCGAACCCTTACTGAAAGCAGATATTTTTAATTAATTTTGCACTGCATTGTATAGAATGTACAGTAGTGTGTGTGCACGTGCATATGCACATATTCTGTGGTTTTCATTGCATAGAAGCAATATTTGGGGTTTGAGTGGGCACATCTCCAGTGTGAATCCTGTCCTTGGGCTCCCAACTGTTCCTTTTCAAAGTATGAAAAATGTAGATGTCTAACCTAGAGCTGGGGGCATCATGTTGGGAGAGGTATCAAAGTCATTCATGTTCAGTGTCATCATGCCTAAATTTGTCTGGGGATCTGAACCTACCAAATTTTACTAGTACCCAGGAGTCTGATTTCTGCCATACTGATGGGGGGGAGGACATCAAAAGCCCAGCTGAACAGTCGAGCAGGATAGTCATAAACTCAAGCCAGGGCTCTTTAATGAGGACAAAGGAGATTAGAAAATGTGTCCCACCAGTGGTCACTGTGCCTTGGTCACATGTTTTCCTCTATCCCCATAGAGAATTCCTCAAGAAGAACCGATGTATGTTTTCAGTTAATGCTGAAAGAAATATTTTTTCCTGAAAATAGCATACACAATAGGGCTATTTAAATGTACCTCCAGTCACTGTAGGGTGACATTTCTACTGAATTCATATCAGACACCTGTGTGAGAGTTTGCTGCAGCAACTGAAGGAGGAAAAAAAAACCATCAAAATGAATATACCGTAGAGAGCTTGTAAGGTTGAGTAGCCACATCTATTAGCCTGAGTGGGCGTTTGGAAAAGTGGATGCTAAAATAAGCAGCATGGTCGAAGTGTGCTGGTGCCTCACAAACTCACAATTGCAAGAAGCCCTTTATAGTGCCACAATCATTGGTCCTGCCTTCCTTTCCCTTTTACCACTCCCTGCTTTGGCTTCTTCCCATGCTTCTGGTTTAAGCTCCTAATATTGAGGACATTTTTGAGGATCCCGGAGTAGTCGCCATGCTATACACGGTGTCTTTATTACCATATTTGCAAAAGAAATGGATAAAAGTCCAATGATAAATGAGAAACATGATAATCCAGCCTAGTGAAAGCATAAGATAGCTGGGAGGCACCTTCAAGTAATCACCAGCATTTCCAAAACTGGTCACATGGCACCATTGCTGATCTTACTTAACTGCAAGGTGTTGACCTGTCTTCAAGCTCCAGGACCTAGATAGCTAGTTAAGGAGTTATCTACCATAGACAGCTCTCCCTGAAGTAGTCACCTGATATTCTCTTTTGAGTCAGAGAGGGATAGCTATTTTTGTGACGTGCTCCATCTCACCTTGTTTTAGGAGGAGAGGTCAGCAAGATCTCTGCAACCTCAAGATATTCTCCAAACTCCCACACAGAATCTGCCTCCCACCACTCCCCATTTTTACTTCTGCCTCCTTCCAAGGCTGCTCAGAGAAGATATCTTCTTTCCTCACAGGATACTCCTCTAACTACCCCCAAGAGAACTGGAAAAGTCCCTCAACAGATCAGAGACAAACTGAAACCAATCCATCATCTAGGAAATAACTATAGTGAGTGTTGCAAGGCTCCTTGTACTTAMTAACTCTCTTCAAAACACATTTCAGGAGTGATTTATCATTCCTCTTAACGCTTTTAAGCCTTTGTCATTATAATGAGCTAGAACAGCAGCTCCTAAAAAACAAAAGAAAAGAAAAGATGGGATAGCTCCCTTCTCTACACTAGAACAACTACAATGCAGATTTAGCTTGCTATGCTTACTTAGCTGTTACTGATTTAGAGGTTTGTTTTCTGTTTTTTGTTTGTTTGGTTTGGTTTGGTTTTGTGTGTGTGTGTGCTTGTCTTCCCTTCACTGGAAAATTGACTGTTAGAAGGAATCAAGATTGATGCACCTAATATTTACAAACTGCACACACTTCTGGCGACTCTATTTTCTGTATAACCTAATAAGAAATTGATTTGTTAGTTGCTGTTTTTTTTCCTTGTTTAAAACATTTTAAAATATTTATAGATGTATATTAGTACTGATCAGCTTTGAAAATGATGAACAAAATGGTTAGAAGTCTAATAAAATGAAATTTTGGTGATAGGATAACCACTAAAAAATGATGAAGCTATAATTTTGGTGCCATTTTCACACACATAGCTAGGAAATATTTTTTAGTTAAGGCTGGCTTTTCTGGAATGAGTAGGAATTTGATCACTTTCTTCTGTGATCATCTGTTGTCAGCTCTGTATCCCTCAGGCTTTTGTGTTACTCTTGTTTTGATTTATCATTTGATCTTTTTCATTTTGTCATCTTTGAACTCTACTGAAATCCAGCAATGAGGATGATATGAAAAGAAGTATGTTTTTGCACACATTAAAAGCTGCAAGAATTTAATAAGATGCTTTCYCCTTGCCTGTCAGAAGGGAGGATTTGGTCCTGATTCATCCAGCTATTCATGTGAACCTTTTAAATCCAGCATAATCATGCTCCTTATTGAGATAGTGCTGAACACTGATGGGATTTGTAGTCCCAAAGGTCAACTGCAAAGTAAAAGCTGTAACTGTGAGGTGCACTGAGAAGTGCACAGTCTGCATAAAAATAGACTTTCAGAAGGATCAAGCTGGGGGAAGATGAAGGAGTGGATACTTTTTAGATGTAATGTTTAACTTGATTATAGAACTGAGTGTTGGGATTCTGAGAACTGGAAGAAAGAATATATGCCTTATCACATGAGTTCAGTCAGCTACTTTCTTTGACTTGCTTTTCCTGTCTATGAAGCAAAGTAGGTGCTTTTCTGAAGCACGAGCAGCACATGTAAGCTCACATGACAGGCACCATTTCTAGTATGTTGAATCATGGGATGAAGAAGGATCCTTTGCAAGTCATGCAAAGAGATCCCAAAGGAAGCTAAGCCCGTGGGCTGCAGTGGAAGGTGCCAATGGCATGACCCTTTGTGCCTGCCTGTTACAAACCTGCTGATGTGCTCCRTCCCAGAGCAGGGAAATGCCATAGTCCCATAGATTGGGCATGATGTAGGTGCATCTGTAAGGGCACAGAGTAGAAGSCAGAGGTTTCAATCTCATCTACAATACGTGCAATATGACAGGGCTTCACAGAATCATAGGATAACTCAGATTGGAAGGGACCTCAAGTGATCTCTCATTCAACCTCCTGCCCAAATTGTCAAGTATGAGCTCTGACCGAGTTGCTCAGGGCTTTATGTAGTCAGGCCTTGAAAAACTCAAAGGATGGAGACTGCACATCACTGGGCCTCTGTTTCAATGCTTGATTATCCTCACAGTGACAAAAAAATCCTTAGAATCAATTAGAACCTCCAAATTTTAATGTATATCCATTTTCTTGTCCACCCACCACACTTCTCCATGAAGAGCTTGGCTCTTCCTTAATGACTTTCTCACAGATACTGGAAGACTATTATGAAGTTCCTGTAAAGCCATCTCTTTTCCAGACTGAAAGAGCCCAGTTTCCTTAACCCCTCCTCATAGAGTGAGTGCTCCCCCCGCCCCAACTATCTTGATCACCTTCTGTTGAATTCACTTCTAGTCTAATGTRTCTTTCTTGTATTGGGTAGCCTCAGACTGGAGGCATTATTCCAGATTTGGTCTAAAAAATGCCAAATAAATGGGGTTATATTTGTTTAAGTATAGATCAATAACCTGCTAGGTTTGAAGGCCATGAGGCTTCATTAAGGACTCATGTTTAGCTCCAGGTCCTTTTCAGGAGACCTTCTATGAAGAAATATGTAAAAATACAGCTCGTGAATTAACTTTTGTCTAGCACTGAAAATATAAATTTCTTATTGGTTAGAAAGTGGTTCATACCACTGGAGAAACCACAATTCCCATCTAAACTCCCCAGATAAGGCTGCACTTCCTTGTCTCCAGACTAGATGGTTTCCTCAAAAAGCCCCTGTAGTCTTCCAGGACTGCCTGAGTTCCCTGGGCTGGAGGCTGCCTCACCTGAATCTGTCATTGCTGCTTTTGTTCCTACTGTGTTTCTGTGATCACAGCACTGCAATGAGTAGCTGTTCACTCCTCGGCAGTCTTCCTGACAAGTGATTCCTTTACAATAAAGATTTAGGATAAAACAAAAGTTGAGTTCCCRGTGACACCCTCCCTTTCTCCCTCCAACACTTCAAGTCTGGGTTCATTATCACCTCTTTAATTGGGTAGTTATAATAGAGCTGACAATCACTTGGTGCCATGGAAAAGAATGTTTGATCTCACTTAAAAAAATAAAATAAAATAAGCAGAACAATTAAACTTCCCCTCCTTTGTCACACCTTTTTAAAGAAATCCAGAGAGCCCAAACTGGATATAAATGTGTCTACACCAAGGACTGACCTATTCCTCACCCATTACCTAACCGAAGTTGCACCACAGCCCCTCAGATGCTGATTATCCAGGCTAGAAGAGGTGATGGCGGAGTAGATCTTAGGTGAATGATACTTCCCAGAGGGAAAGAGGGATGGACAGTCTTTTTCCAAGACCAACCCTAATGTAGGACTGCTACAGCTGCCTCTAGTAYGTCTGTGTTCGGAAGGGAGCTGGTAGATCACTTCATCAGTGTCACTATGGGAAGAGGAAAAGAAGCAAGAGGAGGAAGTTCTTACTAACAGACTCTCAGTCCCAGGAGTGAATAATATTAATAGGCTGTCTGCAATCTATTAGGAAAAGGAATTAATTAGTATCTTTAGATGAGTTTGTTTTGTGTTCTTTTAATTATGCACATAGGAAAGAAATACCATCTGCCCTTTTGAAAAAGAAAAATGCACTCACTCAGGAGCAGACGCCTCATGAAGGCAAACCGAACTGCAACATGCAGCAAAGCTGCTCAGAACAGGAATCCTTWAGTGTTGCTCCATCTCCGCATAAGCGCATTTTAAAGGATCAACCCTTTCCCCTGGATCCCCCAAGATATAATATTTCAAAATATTTTTTCTATGCCTTGTATACTGCAAGAAATCTTTTAGCAACGTTAGAAGATACTCTGTTTGGATAACGGTGTGACTCACTTGGCATAAGCTCAAATTTCTGGATGCCCCATAATCACAGAATCATAGAAGCTGGAAGGAACTTTTGGAGAGCATCTATTCCAACACCCCTGTTCAAAGCAGGTCCTTCCTTCCTATCAGGGCCTTTCTAAACAGTAGTGAGCCCCCCTGGTGCATCGACTAGTCCTCTCAGTTTTGTGTCATCTGCAAGCTTGCTGAGGGTGCACATTAATGAAGATGTTAAACAGCATTGGTCCCAGTATTAACCTCTGGAGGATACCATTAGTGACTGGCCTCCAGCTAGACTTTGTGCCACCAATCACAACCCTTCCAGCCTGGCAGTTCAGATAGTTTCAATCCAACTCACTATCCACTTATCTAGTACATATTTAATAAGTTTGAAAATGAGGATGTTATGGGAAATGGTGACTAAAGCTTTGCTGAAGTCAAGATAAACACCCACTACTCTCATCTCATCCACTGAGTCGCTTATTTGTTGTCAGGTTGTCAGCTTGGTTGGACGTGATTGCTTCTTTGTAARTCTATGCTGACTAGTCCCAAGCCCCTTCTTCTTATTTGTATCTTTGGAAATGGTTTCCAGGAAGATTTCYTCCATCACCTTCACAGAGACCACAGGAGACGGACCAGTCTGCAGTTCCCTCGATCCTTTTTCTTCAAGAGTGACATTTAATCTCTTCCAGTCATCAGGAACCTCTTCTAATCATCATAGCCCTTTAAAAATAATCAAGAGCCTCCTTGCTATGACACTGGCCAGCCCTCTCAGCACTCATGGGTGCATCCCATCAGGTCCTGTGGACTTATGTCTGTCCAGTTTGTTCAAATATTCCCTAACCTATTCATAGAATCATAGAATCAGTAAGGTTGGAAGGGACCTCTGGAGATCATCTGGTCCAAACTCCCTGCTCGAGYAGAGTCACCTAGAGCATGKTASAYAKGGTTGCATCCAGGCGGGCCTTGAASATCTCCAGAGAAGGASACTCCACAACCTCTCYKGGCAGCCTGGKCCAGTGCTCCGTCACTCTCACAGKGAAGAAATTCCTCCTCACGTTCAGGCAGAACTTCCTGTGCTTCAATTTCTGCCCGTTGCTTCTTGTCCTGTCACATGGGATGACTGAAAAGAGTTTGTCCCCATTCCCTYGACACTCTCCCTTCAGTAGCTCCAKGTCTCTCTTGGACTGGGGAGCCCAAAACTGGACACAGGACTCYGGATGAGACCTCCCCAGGGCTGAGCAGAGGGGCAGGATCACCTCCCTCAACCTGCTGGCAACACTCTTCCCAATGCACCCCAGGAGACCATTGGCCTTCTTGGCCACAAGGGCACACTGCTGCCTCATGGTCAACTTGTCATCCACCAGCACTCCCAGGTCCTTCTCTGCAGAGCTGCTCTCCACAAGGTCAACCCCCAGATTGTACTGGTGCCGAGGGTTGTTTTTACCTAGGTGCAGGACTCTGCACTTGCCCTTGTTGAACCTCAGGAGGTTCCTCTCTGCCCAACTCTCCAGCCTGGCCAGGTGTCTCTGAATGGCAGCACAGCCCTCRGGTGTATCAGCCACTCTCCTCAGCTTGATATCATCGGCAAACTTGCTGGGGAGGCACTCTGTCCCCTCAYCCAGGGGATGCACTGCTCTTGAGCTCAGAGGAAGTGATGTCTGAATAATAGCCAGCTCTCCTGGACCCTCCTTCCTTCTAGGGCCTTAACCCATGAGATTCCATATACTTGAGGTGAGGCCCCTTCAGCCSTGTTTAGCTGTTTTCAGGGTTTTCTCTTGTCTGTATCACCCTGCACTCTTCACTTGCTAACTTGGTCCTCCAATTCCTCACTCAGTTCTGGCCCATCATTTCCCTCTCATCTTGTTCCTRGTTTAAAGCTGTTCTCATCAGCTTGGCCAGCCCACTGGCAAAGATCCTTTTGCCCCAGCTGGTCAGATCAGTCCAAGCCCCTGAGACCAGAAAAATCTGGAGCAATGAAGACTTACCCTTGATGTAGGAGGATTGTGTAAGGGAACCCTTAAATGGACATGATGTCATTGTGAAGCCACTYCCAATTATCTTTGAAACACCTCAAAGTACATAGCTAAAGGACATTATACTTAAGTAGCAAAGGTCATCTTTTGCCTCTGTGCATGCACAGCCTGGATCTTAGGTCTCAGTTCCCGGGTAGGAATAGGAAGACAACAGTAGAGCTCTCCATCTTCTCTGTCCCAGTGTGCAAGTTGCCCATGTGTGAAATCCCAGCCTGGTCCAGCTTCCACTCCACTTGCAAAGGCTGACAYGCCTTGGCACAGAAGAGGAAGGAATTTGCTCTGCAGAGGGATGGGCATCGACCATTTATTTCCTCGGAGGAATATCAGAAGAAAAGCTCTATTCTCCAATCTAATTCTGGGCACAGAGAGCTACAAGCTATCCCTTACTTTGCTGGGGCTGTGTTGTAATAGGTGAGTCCTATAGCTATAACTGCCTCCATCCAGGCTGCCTGGACTTTTGCAATGCCAGTAAAAGTTAATAAATGCTTTGGAATATGTTCTAATGTTGAATCCACATTCTTTTTCCTTATGGATCTTTTATGGTTGATAATACCTTGCTGGAGATGTCAGATAATTTTGGTAGTAGGCATGAAGCCACCTGGACATTTAATCACATCCAGTACCTGATATTATGCACAGTGCAGATGACAAAATCATTTCATATAATATATTTTTCCCAGAGTGGAGGGGGAAATAGAATGGGATCTTTCTCATATTATTAATTGAGCAGAGTGGCCATATTTAAAAGGTAGAGTCTATTGAACGATAAGCCTGTGATAGGTTCATGGGAACCAGTAAATCAAGATGGTCCCTGGGGCTTTCCTGGCTTTATAGTACCACTTGATATTAAAAAGGAAATTGCTGTGATCATTATGCAATTGTGGATCACATGTGAAGAGGTGCCTGTGCCTTTTAGAGACACCGTAGATTTTCTTAGACTTAATCAGAGAAATTTACCAGTGGTGAAGGGAAGGATGTGAATTTTAATGCAACATCTCCTTCAGTAGTAGAAACTGGTGCCATAGCCTCACTGTRAAACATCTGATTCATAAGAACTGCTCCACTGGAACCCCTGGGCCTATTGCAAGAATGTGATTGCGCAGCACATGGCACCACAGTGACTGTCAGTCCAGAAAAGGCTTTCTCCACTTAAGTAAACTTTCTCCAACTAGAGAGCAGTCTCAGTTGTTTCACAAAAACATCGGGGAAATCTAGCTGGAGTCATTTAATGGATTTACTCTATTTGGCATTCATTTTCCCTATCATTAGTTCTGGAAGGCAGGGTTGCACCCTGGGGTGTGTGGGTTCCAACTCGTTGAAGTATATGTTGGTTGGTAGATAAGAAGTTTTTCCTCTAGGAAATGCACATACACTCAACTTTAGTTCCAGYCTTTTTTCTCTTGTTCACCAAAATTACTCTTTCTTGCAACACTGCATCACAGGTTGAGACATCCACTGAACAAAATGCACCAATTCAGATGACAGTCCTTTCCCCAGACTTCTCCAAAGACAGACCATGAGTCACATCAAGCCAAGCCTCCTCTGTTCTGGGATTTGGTTTGATCAGAGAACATACCCAGCCATTGCTGCTTCAGCTGTTTCTTCCTCAGGACTGTTCATATTGATGTACCTCTGCAGGCATCTAGTATCTCGGGTAGGTTTATGAGTCAGCCCTTAGACTGAACCATCAGACCTTTGGACCTAACCATCAGTTATTACTTTCCTGTCTGCCTCACGGACGGTCACTGAATGAGGGCTTAAATGATTGTGCTCAACCTGAGGAGCTGCAGAAGCAGTGACACTGTTTTGTATGCATGTGTCTATGGTGGAAAACCATTGTGCACTGTAAGATTCCTGCTTCTCCTCACTGCTATTTTAAATTGATTTTAGAATTAAGACATGCCTCACAAAAATGGTTTGCATATATGCTTAATATGTATTACTAATAAATATGTATTTTCTTATGTTTATGTGGAGATATACAAGGACATATATCCATATGTACAGATCAGAGAGAAAAGAGCAAGAAGGTTTGATCGGCAGAAATTTATGCTCCAAAAATGTCTATTTAAAATAATAAGACAGTATCAGTAGCGTTTGTCTTTGTTTAAGATTGTGCTCTGCCAGATGGTTAGTTCACATCTTATGAGTGAAAAGAAACGTCTGTGAGCTCACYCAAACTTGAATTTCCTTGTTAAGACATTTCTGACATAAAAATAACGAAGATACTGAGATGAAAGTAACTCACAGAGCATTTACTTGATTTTGTCCTAGGTATACGAAGCACATACTAGACAGTGCATCACAGGAGACAGGAGCAAGGAAAGGACTGAGAAGAAGGAAAATGCCATAAGGGAGTACACAACCTCTGCAGGTGTGGCAGGAACCTAGGGGATGGAGCAGAGTTACTCACCTGTGCATGGTGTGCTTGGACCTGCAGGAGCAAGGGGCAGGACTCCTGGCCAGGCATCATCCCAACTTGCTAGASACCATTTCTGTCCACTCGCTGCTGYTCAGCTCCAGACCAGCCATGCTGAGGTACCGAAGAGCGAAGTGGCATTTTATCTCAGGCTGTAAGGAAACGCTGAGTGAACTTCCTTATGACACACTAAGTGCAACTGAGAACTTGAACTCCATGACAAATTCTCCGGACATTTCTCAGCTTTGTTCTTTGCCTCACATCGAGACAAAAGAATTCTCTCTCTCTCTCTTTTTTTTTCTTTTTAACAGAGTGGACAAAGGGCTAAAAAACAAATTCAATTTGGAAAGGTCAACAGACGTCAAATGCTCTTTTTGACATTTTCACTTGAAATGTTTCAGCATGCCTGAAATCAAAATTTTTCCATTTAGTTTGCTGAAAGGGTTTGTTTTGAGTCACATCAACGTTCAATTTCATTTTCTCATTGCATCACATTGTCTTACGGGAACTGTAGTTCAGAGAGAAATTTATCCCGCTCGCCTTGAAAAGGATATGTGCTCATGACAGTTATACCATGATTACAAGATAGTGTAATGTCCATGATGTGCCATACTGCTTGGTGGGTGGGAAATCAGCACAGTTCCTTACTGGAAACACATTCCTCTCAGGAGATCCCTTTTTTTGGAGAAAATGGGGTTGAAACTACTGGTCCCGTCAGGCAATACACCAGTAGAAAAATGCAATTTTATACTTTGCTAAGCTGTTTCCAAAGGAAACACATTCCAATCACTCTAAAAGGAAAATATTTCTCATCAAAATGAAATACATTGCTGATGTAAGTACAGAGAGTTTGGCAAAATTCCCAAATCAGTTCCATAAAGATTTCTGCATGTATATCAAAAAGTKTTTTGATCAAAAAAAAATTGTCCCTCTACAATTCGAAACTATGGGCCCATCCTGGTAAGTCCTAATGCTCGCAATCACATGCTCAATAAAGCTCAGTGTCTGGAGGAGAAAAAAGTATCTTACGAATGACAGAAAACAAAGAATAAAGAGAGAAAAACAAAAACATTTAATATGGTCATGTGATGAAACATACTATTTTACCAAACATCCCTCCCACATAGAAAAAGAAAAATCATAAAACACTTCAAAGATGATTCCAGCCTGAATGACAATCATTATGTTGTCTGTTTGAGTGGTGTCAGTCATCTCTACAAAACCCCAGGTGTTTCATAAACTGTAAATACAGAGATCCTTCRGCAGTTATTGGGGTGGAAGGCTATTCTGCATCAGCGATGATGCTCAGTGGATATTTTGGGATGGATTTTGCAGTTGAGAGAACAGGGAGGCTTTTATTTGCCAATATAATTACTGTCGAAAATTTCAAACACAGGGGACATGATACAGGGAAAGAGCTCTCCAGTTCAGGTTTAGGGACATGGCAGATCTGCAACTCTGCCACTGAACTACGTATCACCTGACATAAATTGCCTATGTAGATGATAAGCTTCCCAAGATGGCAATTATCCTTTTGGAGGCTAGCAAAACAGGTATGTCCACCTCAGTGCATCCACATGCTGCTGTGCTGCTCATTTAAACGTGGACTTAGTTGGTATAAAAAAGGTTTGGCAGAAACTGTGACCCTGGAAACACCCTTTCAACTTCAACATAAGTTGGAAGACACCTGAAATCCTGAGGAGGTGCCATCTGTGATTTTAATGCTCCTGCACCTAATGTTGTGTCTTTTCGTGTGTCTAGACTGCCCAAGTAGGGCAATGTGCAAAGAGAAAAGGAGACCAGCAGATTGGTGGCCAGATCCTCCCAGATCCTGGAGAGGTGTCTCTGGTAGATCATCCCTGAGAACACTTAGCCCCATCAACAGGACTCTGATGCCCACAAAGTGCCTCTTGGTTTCCTAACAGAGCTAGAGTTATTTCTTATTTTTGATATTACTGCATGGAGGTAGAGTTCCTACCCAAGACTGATTTTCCTTGCAGAGTGGTGATCCAAAACTTCCAGTGTTTCACTCCCCATCACCTAGAGATGCTCAGTTACTGTGATATTCTCTTCTGGRTAGAAGATGACTTTCATTCCTCCTGCGCAGAAAGGACCTGATTTTCAAGGTCAAAAAGAGAATAAGTCACAGGGAGTAGTACTCTRGAGGTAAGAGTCCTCTCTAAATCTTGGTCTCCAGCTCTAGTCTCAGGTGCTATCTTGTGTTTTTTTCCCATGGAATGAATAATAGGAAGTGTAGAAAGCATCATTATCTTAGGTCCCAAGTTTGGAAGCAGAGAGGCAGCATTTCATACCAAAGGTCAGAGAAGGGCTTTTGGCTCACTACTGTGCATTGCTTTGGACTTTCCAACTTTGTTCTAAAAGAGGACACATTTTGCTTTGATCTATAGCTCAGCTTGTTCGCAGCCCCTACAGTCGTCTTCAGRCCCTGTGGAAAAACATCTCCAGCTGGGACACTGAGGCACCCAGGTGCTTCTGGACCTAGCATGAGAAAAGTGCACCCTTGAGGGAATTTAAGCAAGACAGCTGGTAAATTGACAATCAAAGTGGAAGGTGCAATCTCATGAGTGGCAGAGCTAATCTTGCTGCTGAAGGGGGGTAATCTCACTTTGGGGAATCCTCCTTTSCCCTGTTCCCCCTTCATCATCTCTGCTCTTCCCGTCTTTTCTCCTCCTCCAGCAACTTTGAGCTGTTAAACTGGTTTGGTTCATTCATGAAACCTTCAAAATAAGAGGCTGCATGAGCTGATACAAAACATATAGAAAATATAAAAGCATATCTGGCATAGGACTGGTGTACAGGGAGAAAAGAGACATCATCTCAAYTGGGTTACTGTTCTCAAAAGGTCAGGTGAATATTTAACAAGTAGGAGCATAGAAAATTAAGCAGAAATAGACAAGAAATGTATAAGAACTAAAGAAACAATGAGACATTGGGCACAGGGGGGGTTATTTATAGATTCACTAATGATATATGTGGAATAAATAACTAACAATAACAAAAGAGGAGAGTTATATGTGTGAACGCGTATGTGATTATATGAACACATACGCTTTCTAAAGTTTAGTTTAATTTATAATAGAACTCTTTCAATCAGTAATTTCCTGTGTTGTTATAATGCTATGAATTACCCTTTTCTTGCAAAGAAAAGGACTGGAGTGAGTTAGACAAGAGATGACACCTGCTGAAAAGATAAATACAAATATATGCCCCCTTTCCAGCCAGTTTAGAGCATCTATTATTTCACTTTAATAGGTACAGGAATAAGATGCTGTAAAATTGTCTGTAATTACACTGTTATTATGATGCATCTTCCAAGAGTGAACAGGGCAGCCATCAAGTCTCATGAGTCTCATCTAGTCTCACTAATACATTTTGTCATCTGGATCCTAACATTATGAGAAAAACCCTGTTGGATGTCTCTATTACATGTTATTTGGGATTCTACTCTGAACCATAGTCCCAATGGTGTAAAATCAAGAAAGTTTCAATAAATCTACAGTAACTATGGTGGTTTGCTTTGGTATTAGAGCTGGTCTATCAAATTCAAAGCCATATTTTCTTTTTCCTTTTTTTCTTTTTTTTGTGTGTGTGGGAGGGCTGAATGGCATTTTTTTGGATCTTTGTTTTAGCTGCATTATGGCATAGGGATTCAGATTCCTATATTYAATCCCTTATTACTATAACCAATATTAATTTGGCTTCCATATGGGCTAAATGCTCTTCTACATTGAATAACAGTGTTTAACATAGTTGAATACCACTTTTCCTCCTCTTTATTCCCTTTATGGAGTGATATGTTTACAAGTATATTTGTAAGTGTGTACTTACAAGTATAGTTCCTACTAGTATAACAGGAACTATCTGGACCAAAGTTGTTGGCCAGATCCTACCAAGTTAGCAATGACTTCAAGTCTTTATTTTGTCACTCATTGAACTATAAGTTATTTATTTGGGTTGCTTTGACTTTCAGATGTTCAATTTGACTTCATAAATGCTGAAAACTGATTGCATCATTAGATTTTAGAAGATATACATATGAAAAGTATAAATGCCAAGGATGACACATGACAGAGAGAATGAAGGGGAAACTTTATCTCAGATTCCATAAAAACTTTCCCACTAGCTGCATCTCTCTAGTCTTATGAAAATGGACAAAGTCCTAACAAAGATATATTTGGCCTCAAGCTGCTCCCAATTCAGTATTTCTAGCACTGTTACTTCTTCCAAAACTTCTTAAGTCCATGGAAAAATTCCTCCTGACTTTTAGGGGAACTGGGTGGCCTTCTTGGTTATCAGGCAAAATCAAGGCACCAGCAAAGCCACTGAAAGTTTTTTCCTTGAGTTTGGGAGAAGCTGGGCTTTCTCCCTGTGACAACTTTTTCTAAGCAATTCTGTACAACAGTTGGACCTGTCAGCTTGTCATCTGGAAGGGCTGCAAGTAAGAACTTGTGCCAAAGAGGCACAGGCATCTGCTGGCACACCAGCCCAGGTTTATAGTGTTTTTGAGTTTTGAGCTATGGGAACCATAGGCAGAAGTAAAATTATTTTATTTCTTTTGAAATAATAAATATATTAATKTATTTATATAATTTTTTAATTGAAAAAAAATTCAAAGCCTTGACTATAACCATTTCAAGTGGACTGTTTTCTTCCTGAAACACAAAAACAATGTCCTTCCACTGTCTTTGATTCAGCCTTTTCTCAATCTATTTATTCTGACAGTTTCTAAAAGCTGTTAACTTTCAGCTGTTGGGCTTCTATATTTTGTTTTGCTTTGTTTTGTTTTTATAAAAAAGAATCATCTCTTGATGTTTTTGTTTTCTTTCAAAAGCTCATTAAAAATAAGAAGGAACAAATTGGGTGGAAAAATGAACTGCTGATGAATCATCCTTTTTCTGTGTCAAYCTGAGAAGACTGAACAAAATTAAASCTTTTCAATTCATGAGGAAAGAATAGAGTATCATTACTGGAACATCCCTGCAGAGTATTATTGTTTGGGAGTTGATCATGCTTGCTGATAACAACATGGGAAGAGATCAAGCAATGCAGTCATTCCTGGTCCCCCTTGCAGAGACACTCACTTTGCAAACATCCAGAAATGTGGAAGTGTGGCTGCAGGAGGGGCCATGAACATGGTATTTTCTGTGACTTCACTGCCTTTTGTAGATAGTCCAGAAGAAAATTTGTCCAATCTTTCTTTGTATGCTCCAGAGGTCTCTCTAGTTCTAGCTGGGGCAACTCTTTCAGTGTCTTGGCCAGGATGGATGCAGAACTAAGTCTTGACTGTAACTCAGGGCACAGCCTCACAAGGTGTAACTGAACAAGAATGGCAGTGTGTASTTCTTCCCAAGCACTCTCCCAGCCTCCAGCAATTTATGTTTCAGGACTTTCAGGGCAGAGGTGCTGTGTCTACATTGCCTTCACAGCTGCGGTCACTCTTTGAGAGGAATCAGCTTGCTTTGAACCTATTTCTTCCAAGTTTCAGCAGACTCCAAGTGACCCAAGGGTGTAAGGCAAGTTTGTCAGAGTGAATTATAAAAGAGTTCATAAAATAATACAGCATGGCTGGGTYATCACATCTGTAACTCTTAGGACTGCACAAAGGTGAGCACAAGTGAAGACGTGGTCAGCTGAATGTGACCCCAAGCATGGCTTTGTGGTCTGGATGCTCACATCTAGTCCGAGTTAAGCTATGGGCTCAGATCAAGATTAACTGYGCAAGGAATCCAAAGTCTTGAGATAAATGATGCTTTTATCATCTGAGAGACTGATGCTTTGGAGGGAGACTTGTAAAGCATGATAAGTGCTTGGAAAGTTCTTGGAGACACTTAGGAGAAAGCAACCGCAACCGTGTGAAGTTTTATTAGAACCCAGGACACATGTTGGCAAACAATTTAGTGCTTTTATTATCTTGTGGAAATGAAATATTGTGCTAAATAGGATGATAATAARGTGTACTGAACCCTAGGCAAAATTATGTGACTAAATTATCACTATTATCCAACAGACCAGATCTCCAAAGACATATTAGACTGTTCCCAAAGTTGGCCAACTAACAATAAAAAGTAGACTCAGTAGTATATTCTTAACAAATAATGTATCTTGAGGGAGGTGATGTGCCAGGATCCCCAACAGGGAATATTTTTCCTCATTTTTTAATCAATGAAGCAGTTAAAAATGTTAATATCAAAATCGTACCACATATATGAATCTGTACCCATAGTCCTCAGGGTGTTTCCTCTGCCTTTCAGACTCTCTCCAAACTCAGGCAGATTAGATTTATCATTTTCAACRTGGGTCATGTCACATTGCAACTATCAGAGCACCAAGAGAAATGGAAACRGCTACCCAGATTCAAACCAAATGAAGCAAAGTGCTGAGTTAAATGACTCCCAGAAGTATGAAGAGTGTTTGTCAGTTTGGATTACAGGGGGAAGCATATCTTGTCCAACAGCCTATCCTCTGCTGAGAACATTATGTTCCCAATTTCAGCTAGTTCCTCTCTTCTTTACATGACTTGCCTTTATGATTATAGACAAATTACTGAGAAGCTTTCTGAGAGAAAGAGATATAACCTAGGACTTCCCTCAAAATTTTATGCATATAAATATGCCTCTGGGGGAAGACAATGAAATGACTGAAGAAAAATAAACCMTCACAGTTATACCGTTATGGCCTGCAATACTTTTTCTTCCAGAGGCAGAGTTTCCACTGAGAAAGTAAAATCATATAACAAAAACATGAAGATCCTGCTCCAGAGTGATTGTTATTGACTTCAAATCAGATTCAAAGGTCCTTTAGGGGGCTTAATTTGTAGGTCTTARGATCCTAGGAAGAGTTTAAAACTTAATGAAAGCTCTAAGAAAAATCTATAGGAACCCTATTCTTTTTTCTGTTCATTTTAAAGCAGATTCATCTATATCCCTACCTGTCAGYCTGGCTTCCAGCTTCATCCAGCTCCTATTTCCAACACCCATCCCTACATTTCACTCTACTGCCTCTACCTACCTGAAGCAGATGTCCCCCTTCAGGTACATAGATACTTTCCATTCACCTTCTCCCCAGCTGCAGGTCTCCTCTTCATTCAGATATCTGTTAGAGTCCAGTACTCTCTCTCTGACCGTGTTGTTTTAGATATTCCACACATATGGAGAGTGAGATGGTTAACATAAAAGTTTACTTTGAAGACATTTGATGTTACATGTGATTTTTGATTTAGCTGAGTGGTACAGCAATATACTGAAAATACAATACAAGTGTGATTGTCATTATTGGTCTCTATAACACGTTCACTGTCACAACGCTCGGAGTCCCCAGTCACCAGGAAGGAATACACGGGTTGAAGCCACCTCCAGCCCATTGCTGTCTTCAAAACTCCTTYGTTAGTTGTTCAGATTTTATACTCTCTGTTGGGCTRAGCCACATATACACTTCACCCATGCTAGCCCAGCTACCTCAGGGAAACATTCACATTTTAAATTCAACTCAGAAAGAAGCATTTTCACCAAATCTATGGTTACTTATCTAAAACAAAGGTCACCCTCCAGCCCCCTTTGTGTTGAGATAAAGTCAGTTCTCYRTGTAGCAGCTGWGATTAATAAGTTGCTTCTTRCACAGTTCCTGAGCTTTAAGGGCATCTTGCCTTTGCCCATCTTCTCTGAGCCTTCTTTCATTACAGGGGTTATTGGTCGGYTACARTGTCMTGGCATGACCTRGATCTCACTATGGAGCAAAGRGAGGTTGCAAGCTACTCCTTCACTCTGGAGCAGGTCACCATGTCTCAAAGTGCTTTGTGCAGGTACTTGTTCCATAGCCCACATCAGGTGAGATATTTCACATATAACTTGAAGTCTGGGTGTGCACTTCTGTCACTCACGTGAAGTCAGTTTGACTGGAGAAAGGTTGTGTAGATCAAGTTCATGGTCCCCTAAACAGTCATTCGGATTACTCCTTGTGTCCTGAAGGGTAATGATCCAAAATCTTCCCCATCCTGCTCCTCATCTGCCACATTTGKGTTGTCTTCACCCTTGGACCTACTTGAGAAGAGGTAAGGTGCAGTTAACCCTTCATTCACTAGGTACCAAGCCTGACTTTGGAATGAAAGATCCCTCACAGCAAATGTGTATCACGTCCCTTCCTGTGCTCTGACTCTGCACAATTTTCCGCTCTGAGCAGTTCACTTCATATTAAAGCCTTGACAGCCACAGTGCTGATAACAGATGCTGTATCTTATTCTTTCTCTTGTTCTTTTGCTAAGAAATAAAGCCATTCATTGGAAGTGCCAGGATATGAGAGAACACAAGGTGAAAAGAGTTATTTGGGAAGTGTTTATTTTATCGTGCTTTATTATGATGATCACAAGTCCGCTTCCGACGAGCACCTGTGAGCAGTGCAAAGCTTGTATCCTGCGCAGTGAAATGGCAGCATGATGGAGAGCTCCCATTACTAGGGCTAGCGTTGGGAGTGGATTGCTTTTCGCCATCCGCTCGATCTGGGCCCAGGCACTGCAGTTTGAACAGCTATTCCTCTTGATATATTGGAAGGAAGGCCAGCAAATGCAACAGTGTCATTCTCCGAAGGGGAAGAATGCTGTGCATGCTGGGGCAAATGAAAATAGATGGGATGTATGTACATATTAAAACAATAAATGCTATAGAAGTAAATCATCTCTTATTGCTTCATATTTCTTTTCCAGAGCTATTTCCTTCTTACCCAGCAAAGCATCCCTAGTAATGCTGATGTTTTTTCTGCTATTCCAGACGTATTAACATCATTTCTCCAGCTGAAGCTGAGACAAAAATACTGACTTTCACCCCTCCGTGACACACTTCCGTTCCTTCTCCACCCTTTTTTATCAAGATCTTTTTGCAAACTAAGAATATGATGAGGTAGGGTTACAGGGGGTAGAAGAGAGGAGGGGATGCTCTGCTAGCAGTGGGACATGGATAAAAACACATCTCAGTTGTTCACAGCCTAAGGCATTTTTCATCAGTTGTCACTGTTTTTTTTTTTTGTTGTTGTTGTTTTGTTTTTTTATATATATATTACTCCACAGAAATACAAGCCATTTTTCTTCGTCTGTTTTGTGCATAGTGTCTTCTACCAYGGAAGAGGTTGCTACCTCTGATGTCATAGTTTGGGTTTACAGTAACGGGAACAGCAGGGAGATATACTGTCTCTGTTTTCCAAAGCTGTTTGCACTTTAATTCATTGCATCATCACTACATTGTTAGTAACAGCAATAATAAAAATGCTAGTCTTTTTATAGTGGTTTTATATTAGCAGATTCCTCCAGTGCATTGCAAAGGAGAATCACAAACTTCATTTCAGACATGGGGAAACTGAGGCAGTAAATCAGAATTTCTTGGCTGTGTTACAACAAAACTAGAACCTAGTTCTTTGCAGGCCAGTCCAAGTTGATAATGCACTAATTCCCATAATGTCTTCTGGAGAAATATCTGTGACTCGGAGGTTCTGGTAGTGCCTTTGAGATGCAAATGTGCATTCCTCTAAGCTGATACAGTTTAGGTCAAGAGGTTGATCCTCACTGATTTAAGATATAAGTTAAAGGACAAGATAAATGAAGGAAAAATGTGAACCTTTCATTCACTGGGAGATAATATTCCATGTAGTACGGCAGTAYATCTTGTAGTACAACATGTGCAGGCAGCTTTGGAGAGCAGCTAACACTGCACTTCATACCTTGTCTTGACCTGTGATAGTTCATTCAGTTGATCATGGCCTTAATTAAACTGGTAAAATAGGCTGTTTTGAAACTCCCCCATTTAATTCACCTCATTTCATTTTTTTTTCAAATTGATTAACCATTGGGTTTGTTTTCTGTCATATTATCTTACAGACTCCTGATGGGATAAAACAGAATAATCATGTCCTGACATAAYTTATGGGCCTAATGAGTCTTTTTCAGCATCTAATGTCTCTCATATTATTTGTCTTTAATATTAAGGCATTCTGCTTGGAAGCTGTCAGAGAAAGAATCTTATCTTATTTCGCCTTTGCCAGAGTGCTTATATTTGCTGATTCAAATCTTTAAGCCCATTTTACAGCCTGCAATAAATAATACATAACAAACAGTAGCCAAGAAGAAACTTGATTTTCGTGTCCAACTTTCTCAAAACTAGAGCTGCATTGAGGTGGACCGAATGATCCTCAGAAACTCCTTTACCCAGAATGAAGGCAGCAGTTCAGAGGTGACTTCAAGATGCAAAAAAGATAATTTATCTGTGGGCACATAGAAGWGTAATCTCTTAGACACAGTCAGTGGCAGTTTGGGAAATTCCCTTGCAATTTTTCAAATTCAAGTCAACTTACAGACCCTGAAGCTGCATTTATTAAACTGGAAAGGCCATTTTGAATCTTTGACTTGTTTAGTTTCCCTGCTGTTTCTTACCTCTGTGTCAGCCCAAGGGGGAGGACCACCAACAGAGGCCATCGACTCCAGGGCCCTCTTCTCAGAGGGGAGCACCCTCTAATTTTGTTTTCTGCCCTACAACAGATCCCACTTCACCTCTCACGTTGGAGAACTGTCCTCTTAGATCGGGGCCATGTCACAGCAAGGTATTGTGGGGATGAAGCCACATGCTTTGGTGAGCTGGAGAATAGATTGGGAGAAGGATGCTGGGCTAGATGGAGATGGAGGACTAAGATGAAGGGCTTAGCCAGGGCATGAGCCTGCAGCTAAAAGGTTCAGCAAAAACTCTAAGACATGAATTGATCGCAACAGTGGGACAAATCAATTCCTTCTCAGGCAACCAGCTTCACATGGGGAGCCATACCAGGTAGGAAGAATGTCATTTAAATGCTACCTGAGTGCAGGATGGGGGAATTGCCTCCCAGTTTAAGCCCACATGTTCCACTACTGAGGGAACATCCACCATAGCCAGAAATAGKGTATTTGCTCTTGATAAGGGTCAGGGCTTTCTCGGTCCCAAAAGTCTTGTTCATATRTGCAGACTTCCACCACAGGCCTTATGACATTTCAAACTATTTGTCTGTGTTAGGGCCAACTCCAGGCCCATCAACTGCTGCCCACTTTTGTACATCATCTATGTCCATCCCAGGTAGCCTTTGTCCTCCCCACTGCACGGACAGGAGAATGAGGACAACCAATTCTTCAAGATATCTCAGCCTCAGCCGAGCTYGGCAACCATTCTGCTGAGCTGGCCTGAGTTGCTGCTTCTTTGGGGCACTGAGTGATGTAGATCTGTCTCTGTGAATGAGCTGACCCTTCTCTGATTCCCCATCCCCTTCCTCATCTTTGGACTTCTGGCATTTATTTCAGGYCCTGTTGCCCAAGCTTTCATGCCTAAGGCCACAAATGCCGAAGTTAGCCTTCACAGCCACCATGCTATCTAATAGCAAAAAAGGAATGAACTACTGAGGTTGCGATTCTAGAGGACTGCCGTCCTCCAAGTCCCTGTCAAGTCTGCAGACAGAAGTAGGCACAACATGGAGGCTTGTTGCTTATGTATAGTTGGTTGTATACGGCCCAATAGGTTTCACAGATATTTTAAGGGCACTGAAGAGCGCAAGGCCTTGCACAGATCTCTGTTGGACTCCTGTGGAAGTGCTCTTGCCTGATGATGAATCTCTGTTTTTATATCACCTACTGAAGTCTGACAGATGCTTCTTCTCATCTTTAACATGCCTGGCTGCTTTTGTACCTTTCTTGTTTCTTAATCAAAATATGATATCATTCAGTATCCATTCAAAGACCTTGCAGAGTCAAGGCTTATTGTATTAACATGGTCAAAAAATAACAACCCAATTTAGCACAACATTAAAAAATGTCAAAATCTAGTAGCAGAGAACAGTAACTGACCTACACTTTAACCAGCACATCATAGTGATCATGAATTAGGAACAATTCCTTGTCTTCATCACCTGTGTGTCATCTGACCAGTACTGCTACATGCAAAAATCATGAAACGAAACCCAGTTATTTTAGAACAATGTAAGAAGAAGAAAAGGACGAAGGAATGGAGACAAGAAGGGAGGATGGGAGGGATGGAGGGATTATCCAAATACTGATAGTACTAAAGCAGCCGGGTGTCTACTCTGGACAGCTCTGGAGCTCTTGACRGTCTCCCTGCACTGCTTTTGGATGCAACCTGTCGGTCTTACCCTTTGCTGAAGGTTACTACCTCCAGGTGTGCTGGCAGAACAGAGCATGTGCCCCCACCTCAGCAGCTCCATTTCTTCATTTCCTTAAACTCTTCCTGAAGGTGAACTTCTCTCATGACACTGGACTGTGAACAAGCACTGCTGGGATGTGAACATATGTTCCCTTCAGCTGCCTGTGCCCCGGGAGCACGACCTGTGCTGAGAAGGAGATAGKAAGTATCTGGGAAAAGCTGGCAGTGTCACAGTTCTTTGCCTGCTGAATGTCAGTCAAATATCCCAAGTAACCAATGATGAGAAATGATTATCCCCAGAGTTATCCATTACACTGGACACTCTACTGGCTGCTGCATTTGCATCTCACCGTGACAGGTCTATGCTCTCTTACCTTTCTCTTGGTCTGCGTAGGTGGTCCAGCACCGGCTCTGGTCTCCCAACATGCTTATAGGCACAGACTCATCTGGAAGTTACAGAGGTCACAGGTGCCTTTGGCTCCCAGGGCTAGTTTTGACCCTCAAGGTGATCTCATTGCTTAGGCACACATTTCCCAAGTCCTCCAGCCATTGAAGCATGCAATGGAGAATACATTCTGTCAAGGTTTCCAGTGCATGTGTTCGTTATTTTAGGTAAAATTAGATACAGACACATTTAGGCAAATTTCAGCACCAATATGCATTTCCCTTTCACTCTTTTGAGCAGTTGGGTTTTTGCCAGACTTCTCTATACTGTTCAAGATCTTTCCAAAGTACAGACATTTGGCTTCTCACCATCCACAGAATCTCCATCTCTTTTCCCCTTCCCTGAGGCCAGCTTCCTCAGCTGTCCCACTGCCCATTAGGATCTTTCTGCAACAGAAGTATGCCCCCTTATCTACAATTTTTTAAATCATTTTAATTCTCTACACTGACACTTTTGCTCCTTTGTTGTTCTGTCTGAGGCCTTCCACACTCCAGTTCTAAAGACAGATTTTAGTTGAACTGACATCTTCAGGTGAGACATATCTGTACAGCATGCTTATTCATAGATTCAGTAAGGTTGGAAGGTACCTCTGGAGATCATCTAGTCCAACCTCCCTGCTCAGGCAGGCTCTCCTAGAGCATGTTAGATAGGGTTGCATCCAGGTGGGCCTTGAAGATCTCCAGAGAAGGAGACTCCACAACCTCTCTGAGCAGCCTGGGCCAGTGCTCCGTCACTCTCACAGGGAAGAAATTCCCCACCACGGTCAGCCAGAACTTCCTGTGCTTCAATTTCTGCCCATTGCCTCTTGTCCTGTCACACGGGACAACTGAAAAGAGTTTGCCCCCGTCCCGTTGACACCCTCCCTTCAGGTACTTATACACATTGATCAGATCCCCCCTCAGTCTTCTCTTCCCCAGGCTGAACAGGCCCAGCTCTCGCAGCCGTTCCTCACAGGGCAGGTGCTCCAGCCCTCGGATCATCTTCATAGCCCTATGCTGGACTCTCTCCAGTAGCTCCATGTCTCTCTTGTACTGGGGAGCCCAGAACTGGACACAGTACTCGAGATGAGGCCTCCCCAGGGCTGAGTAGAGGGGCAGGATCACCTCCCTCAACCTGCTGGCAACACCCTTCCCAATGCACCCCAGGAGACCGTTGGCCTTCTTGGCCACAAGGACACACTGCTGCCTCATGGTCAACTTGTCATCCACCAGCACTCCCAGGTCCTTCTCTGCAGAGCTGCTCTCCATGAGGTCAGCCCCCAGCTTGTACTGGTGCTCGACCAGGGTGCAAACATAATGTTAACTAYTTGTTTTAGTTCTTTACTATCTTTCAGATTGTGTGAGCCATATCTCAGGAGCCTTTTCTGCTCAGAGTGACTCTCTGTACAGTGAGGCATTYGGTATGCAACAATTTCATAAAATTACCCAGAAATTCATAAATTGAGCAAAGATATATTTCTCCCATCTCATCACAGGAGCAATTCAGTAAAAATCTGATTGGATGTGTTTAAAGTTGATGGATTAGGTCCTGCAGTGAAACTAATACTGGACAGTAAGGCAATCCAAACTTAACTACCTTTCTGTTCTTAAAAACCTCACAAATACAGACACACAAAGTGGGAACTGCATTATTAGTAATCTTATATTTTTATRGCTAGGAATGAATTTTTATGGAGTTGATAATGCAGATAGAACACACAATTGGTCTAGTCAACATGAAAGATGAATACAAATTGCAAATCAGCTCCAGAGCTGTAAAAATTGGTGTAACCTTCTGAGCGGTAACTGATTGTTTAGGAGACTCAAATAGAGTCACAGCGATGTTTCTTCCAGCCTTATTAAGCATCATAGTTGTCATATTAAACCAATGATGTATGAGCATTTGCTTATTGTAGTGAATTCTGGRGACAGTAGCCAGAGCAGTGATACAAAAGAAAGTCAGGCTGAAGACTAGGGATATTTTTTTCAGGCTCCCCAAGGGAAATATTTCTGCCTTTTATTTCACTAACATCAAAGAATATCTGAACTCTTGATATAATCAGAACTTCTCCTGAAGCTAAATCTCTAGGATCTATTTCCCCTTCACTCTCAATGGGCTGTTAATAGTAACTCTGGATATCACTGATGTTCTTCTGCATTTTTAATTCTCTAGGAGCAATAAAAAATGCTTATTATTGTACATGGCAGGCTGAGGTTCCCAAATCCCCTTCTAAGCTTTAATAAAACTCTTTTGGGAAACATACTTGCACATGTCATCTGCCAAGTTATCCAGAAGTCAGATTCTTGCTGCTGTATGAGCTTTGGAGGACCTTCAATCTGAGTGATGTATAGAAACATGGCTCTCAAGATCCAGCTGAGGGAGATTCAAAGGGAGAAGGAAGATGTCTCTTGTTGAGGAAAGCTTGAGGAAAACCTGAGGAAGGAGGCCAGCTGATCTTTGATTATTTAGTATGTCCCCACATAATGTCAATTAAAATTTGGAATAGATCTGCTCAATAGCTCTTTCTAGTCTAAGAGTGAATGAGTGTTGACTGCTCTTGGAAAATGTTTCATTTAGTTCTTCAGCCATGTAATAAGAATATTCTCTACACCATGTTATCCTAGCTTGTGTGTAGGAACATCTTATGAGCATTGCCAAAATGATTTACTAAAGTCAGTTGGCCGCTTAGTGTCCAAGCCCTTTGTCCTACTATAAAAAAGGTAGATTTTCACACAATCAGTTTTTGAGCAGTCTTTGTTGTCTGTTCCTTCTTTCTGGGTTTTGCTCTAGATACCTACAAACTAGTTAGTTGTTCAGTTTGGAAGGAAGTTGAAATCAGATTGAATGATCAGTATTTCTTTGTTTCTCTCCTTTTTTTCCTTTGAAAAATCAATCATTTTTCGCTCTTTTCTAGTCTTCTAGATTCTCATATTTATAGGAGGTATTTCGGTCCCACTTCATACTTGAGACAAATTCCCTTTATCTCAAAATGTATTCCACCTGCATAGGGGAAGAAAAGAGGAGATAATTCAGGTTGTATTTGCAAACATAATATGGTCTTTCTTTTCCAGTTCTTCTCTTGGCAACTAAAAATGTTTTTACTGAGCTGTCATATGTCATTATAAGAAAAGTTTGCAGCCATGAGCTGAATTAAAGCTTTGTGAAGCTGTTATCTTTCTTCCGTGTATTTTGCAGATGGGTTCTTTGTCTTTAGGGAGATAAGTGATTGCCATGACTATATAGGCTTCACCTATACTGTGTTTGGGATTTGTCCAAGAAACAGACCATAGTCCCTGGGCCATGTGGTGAAACCTGTTCTACATCTATACTGCTCAGGAATTCTAGCTCTTTGGAGTACAACGTGTGTTCTTGTTGCCTAACAGCAGGAGACTTTTAGAGCTCTTCCTCTCGTTTTTCATGCCTAGAGAACATGCAGCTGCTCCCRGCCCACCAGGGAAAGCTTCAGGCCTGCTGGAATAGCCTCAAAAGACTGCAAAAGGCTGAGCAAGCAACATCTGCAGTTTGTATGCCCACTGCRTGTAAGATACAGATCCCAGCATGGGCTGTTCTCTGGTCTGTGCCATAAGTTTTCARCCAGGACACTAATAATTTCACACCGAAACCAACACTGGGGTGAGCTCCTGTACGTGCAGTGTAGACGTGGCTTGTAGCTGCCATGCTAAACAAGGCAATATTCACACTGGATTAAATATGATAATAGAGCTTGTCTCAAGGGAGAAGGAAGAAGTGGTGTATTTTTCACTTCTTGAACGTTTCCAGATCCTACAGGTATTTTAGAGGTCTCCGGAGGAGTGAAACTTGTCACAGTATAATAGTGGCCTGCTGTTAGATAAATGCCAAGACAGGCACCGCCAGGCTGTCAAGGAGTTATTAATGGAGGTTTACGAATTACTCTCTGAAGTCATTCTCGGTTAAGTACTAATGTGCATCTTGCCTTGACAGCCTCCGTGCACTTAAACACAACTGGAGAAAAATGATCTCTGTTTTGTTTATCATTCGTTTCAGCTTTGCTTAGCATAGGCTCTTCAGGTATCATAACAGACTTTGTGAGCTGTTCATGTATGTTACTGGCTCAAAACTAGAGGCACATGGCAGAGCTTTTTATCAGCACGCATTACGAAGCAGTGTTTGATGTGTTTTACTCTTGCAGTGATTGTTCAAAGAATGAAAAAGATGTGATCCTATTTGCCYCCCTAACAAAGCCGTATATATTCCACACAGCATGTTATAAAACATGTTAAAGACAACGTGAGCTTGCTCCTGGGTTTTTCATGCCTGAGATTATCTCAGATGTTGCTTCTGTGTGTCAGAGCACTGAAAAGACTAAAACTTAAAAATCATCAGCTAGCTCCTGAAATCAAATCAGGGCGCTTAAAACGTATGTGATATAAAAATAATGAAACACAAGATTTTATTATTTTCTCTTTGCAGCAAGATGTCCTAGGCTCCTGTTTTCCAGCTTTTCCTTGTAACAAGAAGGAATGAAAGGAGGCAAGAAAGAAGAGAGAAAGGGAAGGCAACTCTGATGATATGATTGCAGCAATTGGAGGCTTAAATAAACCCTCACCAAATACTATGATACTGCAGTATACTCATGAGAGTTGACAACATTATGTCAGACATGCAGAATGGAGTGCTTTTGCTGTCATCTTCGCTGGTAATTAGTGATTTAAAAAAAGAGCTGAATCTTTRTGAAGGCCCAAATACATGCAAGCTGGATAATTTGGACAGTTAACAGAGGTGTTAAATTAGAAACCCAGCCACCATCTGCTCTCTTAGAGTCAAGAGAAGGGAGGGGAGCCTCTAAGGGGCACAACTTAATCCCCTAGAATCTAAATCAAACCCAAGGGACTGTGTTTCTCTCTGGTCATKCCAGAGTATGAGTTTTCAATCCTTCTCCAATTTTCAGACCCTATAGATATTTTACATTGGATGTGAAGACCCTGAGGAGCAAATTTCAGCCTATTGAGGCTAGATTCACTTTTCTTAGTTGTGTTTTGGGGCACTGGAAAGCCTTAGAGTTTGCAAACAGGCTGCCTGGGATAATTTTCTGTGCCTCTGGTAAATGCTACAGGGTTACCTAGGACGACTGCAGACCTGATTGCTTCCAAAAGGATGCTCATTAAGGTCAGTAAGTCATTTTGGACCTTGGCATTACACCATTAGCTTTGTCTCCAATTAGCTTGATTTTCTTAGGTGGGCCGTCAAACTGGACTGAAATCGGCTGATTCTACATTAATACTTGTTCCTTTTGCTAGCTCCTCTTGCCTTTTCCTCTCCAGCCATTACAGAGAAAGTCAAAKAAGGTTTGCTCAGACGTAGGTGCTTACTGTAGACATCTAGAGTTTGTTGACTCATGCTGTATATCTAATCATGGATTTGGGATCCTGTAGGGTGGATACAGATAATGATGGCATCAGTGTACTTGGTCTTSTGATAAACTAAGGCTTGTTTAAGAAAATGACAACTTCCAGTGAGGCTTTATATAGAAAAGGTGCACATTTCTGGATGCTCTTCAGTGTCAGTGCTTCTTCCCATGTGCTATAGATCCAGGAAGCCTGGAGCCAAGGAAAGGTTTCTAGGCTGAGTTGTGAATGCCTGAGATGACAGTGCCATTAGCTGAGAAGTGGGATGGCTGAGTGATGCCCATGCCCCAGCAGTGAGAGTGGAGAGGTCTGTCTGAATTAGCTGTCTTGGAAGCCTCCCAGAAGACAAGTTCAGAGTGCAGACAGACCAGGGGAACCTTTTTGGTCAGGGTGTAAAGTGAAGTAGGTCTGATAGCTGAAAATAAAAATCACTTTTCTCCCACTTGTGTCTAAAGAGAAAAGATTGGCAGGGCTTGTCATTTTATAAGACCTAGAATTTGAAACTGTACCAAGTTTTTAAAGTATATCAGGAAAAAAAAAGTGGGGGGGGGGAAGAAACCATTCAGTTCTAGTCATAACCATGGAAAAAATCTTATTAACATCAATCTCTAAAAGATTAGCCTTTCCACAGACAAAATCCCTCAGCTGTTGGCAGCACACTTCTCTGAGCAAAGGCCCAAAAAGTCCTTTCTGGAAGGCTCTCCAGCAGCAGTGGATTGGTGATCATGGTAGTTTGGCGGTCAGGGCCAGCATTTCACCCCTCAAGCTCTAGCTGAACACAGGAAAGGCAGGGATCTGAGCCATGCACYTTCCCATTACAAAGCAGGGCTGAAGAGGCACTAAGGCCGTGCAAGGAAAGAGTAGTGAAACATGACAGCTTACCTACCACCATAGCTAGAAATCAAGCTAAATTTTGAAATTTCTTTTGTTACTTAAATGCAATTTTTAATAGGGAAGCACTATGAGAAGGCTTATAGACTCTAACATGCCTAGTTCTTGTTTTGCTGCATCTGCAAGAAAATGAAAGTATGCTCCAAAGGTCTCTGAAGCTAATGAAAGTCTTTCTTTCTCACTCACAAGGCCTTAACGAGCCTTTTTATTCCACTTGAACAGGACCTGGCCTGTCTGAACTGAAAGCGCAGTGATCTTGAAACTTAGTTTWGGCTCTCTAGAAGAGATAAAATATGCACGCTGATTTTTTTACGAGAAAGCTCTAAAAAGTATTACAGCTGTCCATTTTATATTGCTTTTGTGACATTTCTTTCTCTCGCTCTCAGCTGAAACAAAAGCACCAATGAAAGATTCATYGCACAGAGGAGCCAGGCAGTAGATAGCAAGAATACAGCTGTCTTCAGTTAAGGATCAAAATATTGTGATTATATTTGGTCCAGTTTTAGTTCCTAGACTGTTCAGGGTCATTTGGTCTAAGCAATGCTCTGAGTTCCTCTCTCACCTGGCAATAAGCACATTCTAAGGTGATTTAAAGAAAAAGCAACAGAGGAAAAAAGCAATCAGGAGAAATGGAGAAGAAATTGGTTTTTTGGTGATTCTTGCAAACCTTCTGCTGTTATATACTCTGCATAAGAGTCAGATCTCTTAGTCACTTCTGTATTAGCTGATTTTTAAGTTGTATRTATAAGCTTGGGTGTGTTTATTCTCTTTATTCTGAGGAATAAATTCTTCAGATAAATGAAAGATTTTTTTCTGAATTGGAAAAGTATATGCTTCAACTCAAACTCTCAAGACACATATTCTTCTAGCCAGAAGAGCTGTGGCACCCCGATTGGATTGCATGACCTCTCTGTTTTCATTCTACTTAATTACCCTCAGAGCTTCTGGTCTAAGATTACCTCCATTAAAATTGGAGATAGGGAGAAGTGGCTAGGAGAACAGGAGTTAGGAAGCGAAAGCACCAGGAATAATCACTCATCTCTCCATATCTATCTCCATCCACAAACAGGGGAGGGAATGCGGGCGGCAGAGCATACTGTTATTGGCATAGTGGGAAAAACAAATCCTTCTGTGGAAAACAAGACTGAGTGTTCATGAGGCTCAGTTTAAAGACACATCCTGGACCACAACRTTGGCTCTTCCCTGTATAGTTCCATGGATTTTACCCACCGTGAATGTGTTTCCATGTCCCCCACCTTGATGCACTGTAATCAGCCACTTTTCTTTTGCTCTGACGTAGGGGAGGAGAGGATGAAGAGAAAAGCAGGCTGGCTCTAAAGCCCTGGCAGTGGACAGGAATAAAGCTGCTTGAATTTTGGGCAGCCAGAGTATACATTTTTTTTCATTTATTTGCCAAAAATGTGAAGCTTTCCACATTAGGGAAACTGTCTAGTTTAATATAAGCATGACATCTGGGAACTTCTCTGAAAAGCCTGTGTTACACTGTGATTCCTACTGAGTGCCGATTCCAAGGTCTGCTTTTTCCATTTTGGTGTTCCACCTGTGGGAAGTTAAATCAYTTCTGAGGCTCTCAGGTCTATCTGGTCATTAGGATCTTGCACCAGTAATAAATATCCATCCCTGTAGTATGGGTTTTTACTCTCAGCATATTTCAGCAATGTTTTGTACCAAAGCATATTTGAATAATTGGGTCCAAGCAGTGCTCAAGCAGAGAATTTACCCCTCTTCTAAAACATCTGGCTGATCCATTGTGTAGCATTTTAAGAAGCCATCTACTGACATGTACCTGAAAGCAACACATGCCCAAACCTGGAAGATACGACCAGGAGTATACCAGAGGCCCACAGCCTTCTGGAGTAGGTGCACTTCCCAAGGTATCAGGAGACTTCTCCTTCCAGGTCCACTAGAGCCAACTGCTCTATCTCTGCATCCCCTAGTGATTCCTATGCCCCTTTAGGTAATCAGCCCCTTAGTTGGCATGGCGCTCCAGCAAATGAGTTTCTTTGCCTGTGCCATGGTGACAGGTTTCATACAAGGGACAATGACATAATTGTTCTCCTTGGATAGTCTTAGGATTCAGTGTGCTTCATTTTCGCTGATCATATCATGGGAGTTGGACACCCAGCTCACCAGCTAAATAGAGACACCTGAATGTAAGCATCTTAATCTGTGCTCTCAGCCCCACCCTGTGCCTCCACTTCTGCTGTTAGATGAATGCCATAAAAATTACATGTGAAAATGTATGTTTAGACATGAGATTTCACAAGCCAGCAAGACTATAAAGTCTCTAAATCTCTTTTGCAACTACTTTCATTGAAAAGCACATAYGCATTGTATCAGTTATCCAAGAAAAAAACAATTCACACTGGGTATGTGCTGTAAATACGAATAGAAATCCAGCACTGACGTTCAGTCATCTTTTTTTATCGTCCTCCAAAATCTGCTCGTGTAGCTTGTACCTGTTTGCTGAACGGGATTACTGGTGTGCAATGATCTCCCCATGAGCAGTGCTCGTTTTCCTCCAGCAAAGCCTACCACTAGCTCGCGCAGCCCAGAGTTTAAGGAGGGGTGGGTGGAGGTTGTGTTTTGATTTACAGACTCRTAGACAGAGCGTTTGATTTAATAGTCTAATAATTAATCAGGGAGAGAAGAAAGAAGGCATTTATAAAGGACTGATAAGAAATCGATGGCAGGGAGCGCACATCGCTGCTCAGGGAGAAATAAAGACTGCATCAGATTGGGATCAGAAAAATAATCCTGTGAATATTTAGAGAGGATGAAAATTTGTGCCCTCAGTTAGAAGAGGGCTCTTGCTTTTWAGCTTTGCAACCAGGAGTGGCTGAAAACATTGCTGGTTTTGCGAGGTGATATTTATCACCTCATGTTGAAGAGGAGGACATTTGGTCCTTCAGGGCTCTGCCTGCTTTTGAGAGCAGTGAAGCAGAGGCATGGCCAGCATGTTCCTCTACTCTGACTTCTTCACCTCGTTTTCTATCCTCAGTGCCCTGATAGACTGCTCTTTCAGGTCTCAGTCTATGGGAATTTCCCCACTGATGCCAGAAGCCATAAAATAGGTCTTATTAGAAAAAGAAGCAGTTATATTCTGAATCTTCAGGAAAAGGACTATTTACTGACTATGTAGAAATCACAACAAAACCTCTCTAAACTGAACCTCCACTACGTAACCCAGCATGATTTGGGRAAGAGATTATTAATGAACTTAACTTAAAAAAAAATATACCAGGAAACACAAAGGAAGTGGTTTGATAACGTGCTCTGGCTTTTCCTTTCCCCAGAGAAAATGTTCTTACCTGACTTACCTCAGCATTTTTGGCTGCCTATTGGGCTGAAAATAACCAAACAGTCAAACTGACTTGACTCTGMTCGTTTAGTTTTATTTTTTCATTTCACAGGTTTTCTTGCAGCTGCACTTTTGGGAATTAAAGAGCAGCCAATGAACAGAACATGCGAAGCGGCTCCCTGGATTCATCCTTATTTGAATAAGACACCCAGCAGTCTGTAGACCGAAAGAATGCACCAAACTGTTAATTGATTTTTAAAGGAGAATTACGATGCTTTTAACAAGCCACTTATCTTGCTAAGCATTGTTAGGGCAGTAGCGTGCGTTCCACCGAAATGGCTGTTCCACCATGTGAGTCCCTAATTGCTTATAAAGCACACTGTTTATTGAGTATTAGCTCTGGCATAGTTGTTTATTACAGGAATATTGCTTAATGTTTGCAAAAGCCATCTAACTTAAATATGCTCTGCCTCATCTCTTATCCTCCRGTGCCCTCACGAACACATGCTCTTCATCGCTAGGTTTGCAGTTGAAAGAGAGGGAAATTGTTCGCAGTGTTATGTCGAGCTGGAGCAGGTTGCTTGGTAACTGCGAAGAAGAGACCGTGATTTGGGAGTGTATTGACTATATATTATGTTCTGCGCTCTGCCCACAATTAATAGGTCGCTGACCCAATGAAACATTTCAGATTAAGTCAAACTATTAGCTGTACAAATGTGTCTCAAGTACCGCCGTACGTTGGTTGTGTATGATTACTATACATTATGTTCTGGCAAAGTAAGCAGGAATCATTAATACCCTCAGCTGAGTCCCTGGCATCCTGCAGCCACGGTCCTCCAGCCCTGAGTAATGCCCCGCATTATGTTCATAAGACATGAAGCCTTCAGCTAGCATGATCTACAGGGCTGTTAGCTTGTAGCGGGGATGCATTCGCTTTTCTCTTTTGCAGGCATTCGTCATTCCTGTTAGAAAGATGGATAATATTTTCAGGAAGAGGGAGGGAAACGCAGGGAGAGGGACAAATACGCTGGCACCTGTTTGGTTATAGCTTCTTTTATAGGACTGTGAATGATTTATCCAATTTGCTGCCCTTGTAAGAGGGGATTAGTTTAATTCACCATCCTCTGGACTCCCCCATACAACTGAAGCCAGCAGAAGGTTTTAGGTAGAAAGAATGGCGTTCAGACCATGACCCATGACTCTTCACAACAGGACATGATCAGTCCATAATCTTGTCAGAAATCAAGTATCTTGGAGCACTTTTGACAAAAGAATATACAGCCAAGATAGATCCTTTCCTGTGAAAGTCTTGGTGTGTCAGAAGCCTTCTCCGGAATGAAATGGGATTAGTTTGCTGGTGTGCAGTCGTGTGCAGGATTTTCCTTCTCTAAATGGTAGAAGCAACAGGGAAGGGATAGCCTTACTTTAAAACCTGACTTGCCCTAAAACCAAAAAGAAATTTTCTAACACAGCTGTGACTCAAACKCAAGACTTTTGTGTATGGTTTTCGCATCTTTTCAGCTAACTGCACGCTCTCTAGAAATGCAGTCTTTTGGTTCCTCTTTACAATGAGGCTATTCTAATCTGCTGGAGAAGAGGAGAACATTGTGAGGGTTGTTTGGTATATAACGTTCAGATTTAAAGGCATGAAAGCGTGATTTGCAATAGTGATTTCTGCTGTTCCATATCTACTCAGCTCTTTGGTGATGAGCTGGTTGAATTCTTAATGTATTAACTGTCTTGCCATCTATATTAACACAGGATTTCTCTGTGTGCTTAGTTAGGTACTTTAKTTAGTTAGCAGTAAGAAACAATGAATATTGTGCTCCTTCATAGTAGTCTCGAGGGTTTTGTGAAGCCTCCAAAATACCTTTAAAATTAGAAACTACCAGCAATCTTAGTACCACCAAAGATGTGTAACAGTCAATTTCCCAGAAGCCTGAAATTAAATACTGTTGGCCTAGTTAATGTCATGATTTGGGTAAGTTAGTTTCTAAGGGAAATGAGGAAGTGGCAGCAACTCACTTCTAAGTGAAAGTTGCTTTGATGGAGACCACTTGGGATTTCAGATGGCCTTAAATGGAAAAATCCAAATCCATGGTAAAACCGAACAGAAAAGCCTCTGGAGATGTTATGTTTCARTGAGTTTCATTCATAAGCTTATTAAGAAAAATGTCAGCAAATATGACACTGAAAATCCACAGTGTATTCCTCCTAGTATCAAGAATTTTATAGTCCAAATTTAGACTGCTCTATATTCATAACTRCTAGTTAATTAAATTACACAGTGTTAGTTTCCCTAATTGGGATAAGATTTTCTTTTGGTATTAATCTTTGAATTAAACGTTTATACATAGATATATATAATTTCTTTACCCTGTTATCACTGTAGCCAGCCTAATAATCTGTGCTGAACTAAATCACATCTTACAGAAAGATACCAATTCTTGACACAGAAATATTTGCTACTTCAGTCCAACTACTTTATAAAGTAAAAAATAAARTCACAGTGTGTACTCTTAAAACCCTATATTTTAAAACTTTCTCATATTTATTTTCATCTTTGTAACACTTTTGAATGAGTTAAATATCTGTTAATCTGAAAAGGTTTGCAGGTGAGGACGTTGAATATCCAATCAACCTGGAGTGGACACRTTCACCTAAATCAAGATGTTTCAAGCATCTACACCTGAACTAACCATCTAGACTCCCTTTAGAGTCAGTGAAGGAAAGAAGCATTTTTAGAACATGAATCATCTCATTGTAAAGTAATTGCCTAAATCAGTCAGATGAATTGCTTCCTAAAAATGTCTGCTTCTCTCCATTGACTTAAATGAGAGCTGAGGGTGAAAAATCTTGAATGGAAAGAGATACCATGTACAGGTAGAATTCATCTGACATATAAAAACTTTCAGATCTGATCAGATAAATTCAGTTGATACAGCTAATGGCCACTAAAAAAAAAAAAAAAAAAAAAAAAAGAAAAAAAGAGCACCTTCACAGCGAGTCACCATCTTCTGATGTAACTGTAGGATGAGGACTTGGGAGCTTAGATCTGGAAGAAGAAAAGTAACATAAGAGAGTGGATGTTGATAGATTATTTTACCATCAGTCCTGTTTGTACATTCTGACCTTTATGTAATTTATGCAATTGATACTGCATCCACACTGGCAGAATCGCCAAAGCCTGTGTCTCCTTTAGAGACCTCCTTAYTTATTTCAGTAAATCTGAATTCAAGTAAGAAATTCAACTGATGTGACTGGACAAAAACAGACAAGTTTCTAGGTATGTAAATCCTTCTTAAACTGCATCATTTGCACTGATAAAAGGTCTCAACAGGGTGCCTATAAACCTTGTCTTGCTCATCTCCATGTCATATTTACTACAACATGTTTTGAAGTACAACTTAGATAAGCCTGAGACACAAAGGTAAGAACAATCCCTAAGTCACATTTTCTCACCCCCACCTCCTCTGGGCTTCAAAGGACTCACTCTGGTACATCTCACTGTCAGATGAACCAGATAGTGCAGAGGAAGATCACAGAGAGGGGAGGGAGAGAGAGTTTTTTCAAGACAACGCTCAGATTTTCCTTTGTTCTCCGTGGTAGTAGTGCAATTTGTATCCGGGCTGATGCAAGGGAGAAATCTCTTCAATGACATGTATGTGCTATCACCAAATGCAAGACCAATGTTCAGGTGTAGATTGCAGCAAATATGTGTCCTCTGAAAAATGAGAAGCAAGGAGGGAAGAGAAAGCTGAGAAAAGATGGATCAGTCCAAAGGGGAGGTGCAATACTACACTGTGAAATATCTGCTTGCTCACCATCACAAAACACAGTTTATTGGCTGATGCCTTGACAAAGTGTGTACTTACTACCTGTAAGTAAGTCCCTTGATGAAAGGAGAGTCATCAGCCTGAACTCTTGGCAGTAACTGGCAAGTTATAAAGACCTGAAACAACCAGGTGTGTAGCCTGAAAATTGGCAGAATAAAGTATCTGCCTCAAAGACTTGATAAATGGGATGAAAACGTCTGCAGTCAGCACTGAACTGATAGCGACCATGTGCAATATTCATTAAAAAGGACTTCAGCTCCWCAGGAACTGTGGCTTATGACTCAGAAGAAAAGTTGTTCTAGACACTAAAGGTTTKATTCAGTTGCCTAAACATAGGTGTACAAGCCTCCAGAGACACCCAAATGGAGCTGRTCAGTATAAAACAGAGTCTGTAGAAGACATTTGTCCTTTTGTAACTGTTGCTGGAGCCAGGGCAAGGCAGTTGCTGRCACTTCAAATGACCTAACATGCCTATATTTAGACAATTGACTTGAGACCACATGGGAAACCATGCAGGTCTTCTTGGAAACACTTATCTCATTCCCTAATGTCAAATACGTCTAGAAYAATTTATTTTCTTTGCTTTTGCCCTCTTCTCTCTTGTCTCATAACCCTCTTTCTGGACAAAGTATTGCTTGGGGCTTCACAATCATGTTCTGTTCTGAAGACYTGTACAACTTTTTCCTATCTAAAACCTTCAAAAGACCATGAATTGGGAAGGAAATAATTATTTAGATCAGTTTCTTCACCTTCAGCCCGGTAGTGTTGATCCATCATCTCTGTTTTGTGTAAGGGTAAGCAAGGTGAGAAAGGTCAAGAAACACAWCTGGGGATTATCTCAGATCAAGAGGCACTCCGATTAGACTTGTGTAACTTTGATGACATTAATGCAATTACCCTAATCTACAYGATCATAATCAGACGAGTAGATAAAAACTGGCAGAAAATTGAACTACATGGATTTATTTGAGCTGTGGTCATAATGAACATAACTATGTGACATGAAGTAGAAAAAATAAGTGCTTCCATCAAACTTTGAGAAGATGAATTGGGATGGGCTACAGTTGCCTACAGACAAAACACACACTGCAGACAACATGCAGTTTCTTTGTGAAACATCTTTGAATTCCATAAAAATAGCTRTTGGGTTATACTGTATTTGCTCCCAACACACTGTCCCCAAGCTGTAAAGGTCATCCAAATTTCTATCACAGMGATCGTGTTTGACCTGTGAGAACCAGGGGCAGAATTCAGACACCTTAACACAGCTAAGGCCATGTGAGCAGAGTACATAAATTCTCATTACACTCAACAGAGGCAGTTGATCCATAAAGGCAGCAAAACTGACACTTGTTTGGTGAGATGAATGACTTGTCAGACTCTGTAGACTGCAATGACTGTGTGTCTTCTAACTATGATGGGAGCCCAGACACTCAGGTCACTTSTAGATACCATCATTATAGCAAAAGTTATGGACTCAGTCCAGAGCAGCTAGTGTCATTTGAAACAACCTAGAGTATCTTGCCTGGTCTCCAGCTGTGGCTCTGTATGTTCATTTTGTATTTCAATGCGTGATAATACTATAATGTGATCTATTTCTATTACCATCGAGTAAATAAAGCAGAGTTCATCCTCTCCAGCCAACCCCCTCTCAGGCCAGTTCTTCCTGATCTGAGAAGTTCTCCCTCTGTTTTTTCTCAAGCAATGGAGTCTCCAGGCAGGACTTTCCTGTTGCCTGTTTCCTGTTCCTCTGTTGCCTCATAACAAGGCAAGATAACTCATTTATTAAGTAATATTATTTATAGTTTCCAGAAGAGGATATTGAATCCCAAATTCTTATTGTTTTCAAACATAGTTGCCTGAATCTGGACAGGAGCATCATTGAMAAGATCGTGAAGTGGTCAGAGGAGCTGGTCACAGGAAGGATGGGAAAGAACAGTGAGATGAGCACAGTGAATGGTCTCCCTAACAGATCCAATAGAGGCACATTTTAGATCTTCTCAGAACAAGTGCTAGGAAGGAAAGGAGATCTGCAGATTACRTAAGTCAGTAGAATCATCCTGAAGCCAGATTACACCATCTGAAAAGTTGGCCATACATGCTCATTGGGATGTAAAGCTAGAACAAAACTTTCTATTTTAAAATAATAGCTTTTGTAAACACACTTTTGTATTGATGGCTATTTTRCTGTCTGACTGATGCACTGTAGGGAACACAATTGTGAGTTTTCCTGTAGGCTACATTTTTATTTTGCAGCCAGATGTCACAATAAAACTGTATAAACAGAAATGATACAAATAAGATGCCAAAGTGAGAAAAATAATCAGCTCAGGAAGGAGGAAAACACATTTCAGTCCTTTAAACATCAGCAGAAACTCTTATATCTCCGTTACAAAAATAGATGAAATTTTTCATGCAAAGGACACTCTGATAAGCTCTATGATATTACAGAATCATAGAATCATAGAATCAGTAAGGTTGGAAGGGACCTCTGGAGATCATCTAGTCCAACCTCCCTGCTCAGCAGGGTCACCTAGAGCATGKTAGACAGGGTTGCATCCAGGCGGGCCTTGAACATCTCCAGAGAAGGASACTCCACAACCTCTCTGGGCAGCCTGGTCCAGTGCTCCGTCACTCTCACAGGGARGAAATTCCCCCTCACGGTCAGGCAGAACTTCCTGTGCTTCAATTTCTGCCCATTGCCTCTTGTCCTGTCACATGGGACAACTGAAAAGAGGTTGTCCCCATCCCCTTGACACCCTCCCTCCAGGTACTTGTACACACTGATAAGATCCCCCCTCAGGCTTCTCTTCCCCAGGCTGAACAGGCCCAGCTCTCACAGCCGTTCCTCATAGGGCAGATGCTCCAGCCCTCTGATCATCTTYGTWGCCCWATGCTGGACTCTCTCCAGTASCYCCATGTCTCTCTTGTACTGGGGAGCCCAGAACTGGACACAATTCTCGAGATGAGGCCTCTGCAGGGCTGAGTAGAGGGGTAGGATCACCTCCCTCAGCCTGCTGGCAACACTCTTCCYAATKCACCCCAGGAGACCATTGGCCTTCYTGGCCACAAGGGCACACTRCTGCCTCATGGTCAACYTGTCATCCACCAGCACTCCCAGGTCCTTCTCTGCAGAGCTGCTCTCCACAAGGTCAACSCCCASCTTGTACTGGTGCCTCGGGATATTTCTGCCTAGGTGCAGGACTCTGCACTTGCCCTTGTTGAACCTCAGGAGGTTCCTCTCYSCSCAACTCTCCAGCCTGKCCAGGTCTCTCTAATGGCAGCACAGCCCCCAGGTGTGTCAGCCACTCCTCCCAGCTTGGTATCATCASCAAACTTGCTGMGGAGGCACTCTGTCCCCTCATCCAGGTCCTTGATGAAGAAGTTGAACAGGATGGGACCCAGTACTGAGCCCTGGGGTCCACCACTAGCCACAGGSCTCCARCTGGACTCCATGCCACTGATGACAACTCTCTGAGCTCTGCCTTTCAGMCAGTTCTCAATCCACCTCACTGTCCACTCGTCTAACCCACACTTCCTGAGCTTMTCTRGGAGGATGTTATGGGAVACAGTGTCAAAAGSCTTGCTGAAGTCAAGGTRCACAAYGTCCACTGCTCTCCCCTCATCTACCCAGCCAGTCACGCCATCCTAGAAGGCTGTCAGATTGGTTAAGCAGGATTTCCCCTTGSTGAAKCCATGCTGGCTGCTCCTGATCACCTTCTTATCCTCATATGTCTGGAGATGACATCCAGAAGGAGCTGTTCCATCACCTTTCCAGGGATGGAGGTGAGACTGACCRGCCTAGAGTTGCCTGGGTCCTCYTTCTTGCCCTTTTTGAAGACTGGAGTGACACTGGCTTTCTTCCAGTCCKCAGGCACCTCTCCAGTTCTCCAGGACTTTTCAAAGATGATGGAGAGCGGCCTGGCAACAACATYTGCCRRCTCCCTCAGTACCCATGGGTGCATCCCATCTGGSCCCATGGATTTGTGGATGTSTAGCCTGCYCAGAAGGTCTCTAATSCTATCCTCCTCAACCAAAGGAAAGTCTKCCCTTCTCCAGACTTTCTCCCTCACGTCCAGGCTCCAGGATTCTTGAGGGCTGCCCTTAGCAGTGAAGACTGAAGCAAAGAAGGCGTTCAGTAGTTCTGCCTTCTCTGTATCCCTCGTCACCAGGGCCYCCATCCCATTCAGTARTGGGCCCACGTTTTCCCTAGTCCTCCTCTTGCTACTATTATATCGTCCTGTATACAGTCATTCTGTGACAAAGCTCCATTATGAACATCCTTTCAGTAAATCTTTCCTCACTATAACCCTATAAATGCTTGTATTCTATTTGCAGCTCAGTATATCTTTCCTAACATTTAGCATTTTGACTCATTTTGAGGAAAAGTGCCCTAAGAGTTGTTCATTCTCCGTGATATTTGGCAYGGTGAACACTTAAAAATTGACCCTAGTTTGGAGAAAGGGAACAGAGGCAGCAGAGTTACTGAAATTTAAAGAAACAGCTAGAGTCATAGTACTAGGAGAGTGTATTGCTTTTGGTTACTGTATAAGATTTAAACCACTTAAGTTCTAACAATGAGACTATAACGCTATGATATTTTTAGTCTTATTTGTCCTTTATTCTTAGACTTTTAAGTATTCTATGAAGATATTATCACTGTGCGTATTGAAAAGGTGGGACAAACAAATACATAAAATGAAGTGATTTGCCCAAAAAAGGACAATAGTAGCCCAAAACGTTCTTCTGAAATCGAACACTCAGTTCCCTAGGAAAGACACACTGCCCACATGAGCCAGAACAAAGCTTCACTTTAAATTTGCCTAGGAAGCACAAACATAAAACTGACACCTGTTGCTTGATAAGCAATCACTCAGAGCCATGGGTCTCGGGCCACCAKGCAAGTCCTGTGCTGCAGCAGCACTCAGGTGTCACCACCAAGCAGAACCAGATGGTGGAGAAGCCTGTGAGAAGAGACTCCTGAGAGTCCCTTAGCACACAGAAGTCACTAACCAAAAGACTAAATCTCTACCTGGTCACCCTCTCCAATGCACATTTGCATAYTTTATAAAAAAGCAGAAAGATGCAAAGGGGAGAAACTGAAAAAATAGACACAGAACACTAACKCATGGTGAGCAGCAGCCTCTCACAAGAACCAAGCCCTCAGATCCTCACAGGCAGAGGCGAGCAGTGGACATATGTCTCCAATGTCTGATCATATTCACATTGAACTGTCCCTCTGACTATGAAGGATGCCTCAATCTAGCTTTGCTATTGTGATAAGTCATCAAATTATAGATAAAACACTTTGAATGAAACACTTCTGGCAGTCCAGAAATGCCTTTGAAAGAAATACCAAATAATTTCTATTTTGGGTTAAGTCAGACTGGATATATGCATTATCTTCATTCTTAAGGGTGGACACAGGGATCAGCCACCAAATTGCTATTCATCCATTTGAGGTGGACAATTGTAACAGGCACCTGGTGTGAATTTATAAACCAAAACAGTGGAGACAGCTTATATCAAGCTCTGCACAAAAACCTGTGCACAGGCGCACATTCCACTCAATAAAAGAATAATAAAGTGTCAGGTAGGAAATAAATATTGAAACTAATTTTCCACCAGGGAAATCTCTTTGCAGTAACTAATTTAGATGGAGGATAAAATAAAAAGTCCCTAAATCTCAACTGTGGCAATAACTTGCCACTGAGCACCACTTACCTCTTGTCTCTCGTCAGACCTGATATCTGCATGGAAAGAAGGTGACCACTGCTTTTCTGTCTCTTCTTCTAAATCAAAGCAATTAAGCCACCTGTGAAAGGAGTGCCTTGTGAAATAATAACTGCATTGTCAACTCCTTGGAGGTTCTTGAGTAGCAGAGAAAAGGCTTTTCTTTTCAATGCTATGAGTAATTACCTTAGATACTGCAGGAGAATAAACTACTTTAGTATTTGCTCAAGGAATTAAAATGGTCTCAGCACAGCAGAGCCTTTAACTTGCTGGTTGTAGTTTTCTTGCTTAAGTTCCCCTGAAGATTAAAAACAGAGATGGATGAAGAAGACAGAAGAGATTGGAAAATGTTTGTAGGCTGAGTACCTGTGGTAGCGTGGGTTGGAGACCATAAAAAGACAAATGAAGTTTGACTTCTCTGGAGGAAGAGGTAGCTAAGTGGTGGCCAGGATGCATGCAGACTGTCCCTGCTGGTTGTCCATCCTGGTTTCACCTTGTGCTCTCTCACAGGGGAACAGYTGGTGTGACGCTGCCTCTTTCCTGCATATGGTGACCTTGGGGGTCTCACTAGCACAAGGAGGGAGAAAGAGGACAGCAAGTCAGTTGTGCTGCAGGGGTTGAGTCTTTTTTGGGACATATATCCTGAGGATCCTCTGCACGAAGGTGCATCCCTAGGTGAGAACTGCAGCCTTTTCCCTGAAAAATGGATGTTGCTATTGTGTGATCCGCTTGCATAGCCCTACAGGCAAGCACTGCTGGAAAATCACATTTCCTTTTGGCCTCCATTCCCCTGGAAGCAAAAGCAGGGATAGCATCACACATGCTTAAACCAAGCCTTGTTTTCTGCATTTTCCTGCAGACCCTTAATAAAAATAGTGTTTTGGAGACGAAGCATGCCTGTATTTCTACAGGCAAGGAGAAAAGCRTATCCTTCCAATCTAAGAACTTCTACCTCAGGAACCTGAAAAATGATAAAAAGTTAAGGTGCCCTGGGAGGGGAGGAAAGCATGGACAGTGCCATTCTGTTAGACAGGTTGCAGCAGCAGAGCGGTGTCTAGAAATGGAGGAGGCACTTACATTTGAACTAGTCATCTGGGGTGTTATTCAACTGCCTAAGTGTCCAGTGAGATTGAAGAGCCCAAGAGATAGYTGAGCTATCCACACAAGATTGATAGATATGCCATGGGGTACCACAGAAAATGGTGTGCTGTCAGCACAGCAGCTGGAGAGCAGGCAAGACACCTTCAGGCACCTCAGACACCACTAGAAATTACATCCCAGAAGAACCTGTTTCTCCCTACTGACTGAAAAGGGAACGTAGATCCAGGTGTCTGCTTACTAGACATCAGAAGGAAGACTCGGATGACAAASAGTCATCTACAGCTACACAAATCTCAAGTCTTCCTCAGCTCCTCTTGCAGTGGATGAAGGTTAGAGCATGAATCCTCCCATCCTAAGGTAGGTGCCTGCATCTGGCAATGTGAATTGCTCCCTGATCTCCCAGTGTTGATTAGCCTCTCCGTTGGCTGTAAGAGGAGTCCGGCAGCTCAGAGTCTGCATTGCTGGGCAGTATCCCATTTTGCCAAAGCACAGGTCTCCTGTGCTGTTTTAGGTGCTGTGGGATCTCACCTGGATTCAAGGTGCTGGTCCAGAAGGTTTCAGTCTTCTGAAAGTCCTGTGAGTTGCCATTATGTTTCAAGAGACAAATCTCATCCTTGTTTCTASAAGAATTCCAAATTTCAGAAAAAACCTTTCTTATGAGAACTATCACCTCCGTCTCCAAAAAATCAGTGTGGGTGTGTTTTACCTACCTTCACACACCTTGTGTGCAAACATCTCTGTCTGGCCTAGCAGCTCTTGGCTCTCTGTACATGTTGGAGAAGAGACAGAGKCAATTAGAAATAGAGCATTATTCATCTCACTGGTTTTAGACATCTGCACTAGAGCAGGACAAATCACTCTGTTAAGAGCTGTGTCTCTCCAGTGATGTTAAAAAATTCCAAATAGTCTTATCTGTGAAAAAATATCCATTCATTCCCAACTTTTTAAAGTGTAAAAGGGAATGCATGACAAGAACAGTCCTCACACACCTGGCCTGTGTACAGCCCTTAATCTCATGTTTGATCTACTGTCTAGCATCTCATCAATATCTCATTTTACAGGTTCCCRGGATAAGGAAACTTCTCTTCCTGCCATAACTGTAAAGCATCATGTAATTTTATGTGAATGATGCATTAAAATAAATAATTTATAAAATAAGTAACTGTGTGTTAGTACTGTGTCTAAGGGCCTCAAGCCCAGAAAATAAATTGCCCATCTCACTTTACAGCTCTACCATTGGCACCTTGAAGAAGTAGCTCATTAACTAGTGAAGGAGGAGGCAGGGGGAAAAATCCAATTTCTAGCTTGCAGTATTTTGCCAAAAACATTGATAACAATTTCTGCTATTAGTCTCTGTCAGAAATGCCAGAGTCATTACTGAAATGGTGTGGCCAGAGGGCACCCTGCATCAGAGCTCACTGYGGAGTCTGAAACCCTTGAATAAATATTATAAAACACAGTAAAACTGTTTGTATTTGAAAGTTATCGAGTAATTAAAGTAGCACTGAGCTCTGGTGGTAGCAGACAGAGAGCTGAAATGAAAGCTTGCCTTCTCCTTGCTGTCTCCTAGCTAAATCAGCACATTGTGGCTGTTGTCCAAGGCTACAGCTACACAAACTTTGGTAGGATGTCTGAGCATGCATTCAAGCATCCGGCTCAAGGGGCCTGTGTCAAACTGTATCTACACAGGGCCCCCTCGGAGCACTCTCCATGCTTTGCATCAGACTAGGAATTTAGCAAGCGTTTGCCCCTTTCAATTCTCCTCCTCCGCGGGAATCAGCCACACATTGTGCAGGAGAGCAGAGCTCAGCTGTACACAGCGCTGTCCATCATCAGGGGGTCAAGACTCAAATGGGTTTTTAGAGAGCAAGAAGAGGTGCAWCCATCCACTGAGCTGTCAGTCAAGATCAAAAGTCGTTGGACCTCAAAGTGTAATAATTGCAAATTGTCAATGGCTGCCTGTGTGCGCGCTTTCCTCCATCAGGACCATGCTCCTGAGAAAAGAAGCCTCATACCATCTTTGAATGGGTTGCCAATACCTGCAAGCCCATAGTGATTTCTGATTTTTGTATGTGCTAAAACTGAGGCCCTGGAGCTCACACTTCCCAGAGATTTCTGTAAGAGTTAGGTACTTAAGTGCCTTAGAGAATCTGGGCCTACCACTAGCCTTCTTGAACAAGAAGGTGCCCATCAGCTACTAGGTCTAGAGAATTTAGTACTTACTATCATTATTACTGATGCTCATCTGTATAAATAGAGTAAGTACTCAACTTTTTGGCATATTACAAAAATCATTTAGCACTTGGGGAATGTTTTCAGGATGTTCTAGGTGAGCCTRCTGAGCAGGAAGGTTGGACTAGATGATCTCCAGAGCTCCCTTCCAACCTTACTGATTTTGTAATTCTACGTTAAGTGTTGCAAAAGCTAAGTTTTATCATTGTTCCACTTTGTCTTCCACTCAAATATAAAGGGGGGGGGGCTGCATAGCTACTTCCCAAGCATCTCCCAGGGGTGTTTCTAAAGCAATTATGTTGGCTGATACTGTCAAGCTTTGGAAAATGGAGCAGATTCAAAGGCTGACCAGCCAGCCTCTTCACCAGCAGATGAATCTAATGATTTCAAAGCTATTCATTAAACAGTACTATGAATTGATTACATAAATTAGCATGCCACTGACAAGGCTGGGAAGGGGGAGAGAAAAAAGGGAGAGGAGGCCGACAYAATGCATTCTTCATTTGGCAAAGGCAACAGTTATTAGGAGCCAAGAGCTAATGAAAGAGACAGATCCATTAGGCACGTGTGGCTGTAAGGGATCGACCGCTGGCCTAAAGGAGCACTCTCTTGCTATTTGTTCTAGCTTGTTGATCTAGGGATAATGCTGTCACATTTAAGAGGAAAGTACAGCTTGTAGAGAGAGGGAAGTAAGATGATAAACTCCCTCCCAGACCACTACTGAAATCTTGTAAGTCCAAGCAACGCAAGGCAGGTTGGTTTAACTGTTAGAAGGTGAGATGTGTGAGGAGGATTTTCTGTTCAAAGCATCTGTATTTAGGAGAGTTATAGACAGAACCATTGGAAAACATGAATTTTTTCATTGGAAATTTTTTAATGACAAAATCTTTTATATAAACTCRAAGCCTGCCTCTGCTGAAAATGATCTGTCTGATCAGATTCTATCTCTGAAAGCCTCACTGGAGCTCAGCTACTCACCATAGCTGTACTCAGACTCAGGCTGTCTATACTGTTGTTGGGAGCTTGACTTTCCCCTCTATAACAACTGATATATTGCCCCAACCTTGAGGACAACTATAAAAATCCCTTTGCTCATGTACAGAGCTACTTTTATTTCAGACGGGTTAGCCTTGAGCTGCCAACATCATCTCTCCATGCAGCTCAAGTGTTATTTCTCAGTGTAACTTCCTTCCACGCACGCTAACTGGAGAGGAATTGAATAAAACGGCCTGACGTGAACATTGCCCTCATGCAGCATTACTTCTTCATTCAGGACTCTCTGGATACTCCTTCCAGCGCCTCCCTGCCTAATCTAACCCAGGGTATTCCTGAATAACTCCAAGTACGGACATCTTCCTTGTCTCTCTGTGGGTTAGAAGCATGTTTTCCACCTGTTGGAGTTGCTTCTGGCACTGAACGATTGGAAGAAAGGTTGGGTTATTTTCCAGTGTTGGTCTRCCCTGAAGCATGATTTGAGTCATCTCTAATTAGAGGCACATAAGTGTGTTGTTCATTTCTTTAAGCCCTTAAGAATATGCCTAATTTAAGCAAATGCTGAAGTGCTCTCATAAATCAGGAGACCTAGCAAGTTCTGGCTGAGTTTTCTTTCTGTATTTTGAAATTGCTGCAATTCATTACTCAAAGTGCAACTCAGGCACCGAAACAGAACCAAAACTCTTGAGAAAAGAGGCTCTTAAGTGAAAGGCGCACCTCATTTGATCACATTTTAGATGTGGCTATCTGCTTGACAAGTTTGCTGCTGCTGTTTGTCTAGCAAAGATTTTCATACTTCAGGAACATCACAGTTGTCATATGATGATTGACTTTAACAAAATAATTTGCAGTCTTTAAAGAAGGAGCTGATCTTTTATTCTGCGGTTCTATTAYCAAAGGAAAAAGCAGTACTGAACCTGATATCAGTTCAGATTTCTTCCAGATTTGCAAGAAACGTGCTTGGATTTAAAAAGGAATCCAGTTGCAAGCTGGTGAGCCTTTCCCCCCGGTTCAGTCGGCTTGGTGGTTTCCACTGGAGAAAAAGCCAGGTTTGATGGATGACCAAGAAAACTCATTATGGCAAATGAATGCTAATGGCAGCTATGCAAATTCAGGCCAGCTGACTTTTTCTGCTGCAATAAGGATTGAGCAAGATCAGAAACTACCAGATCATCATTACATTTGCATATTTGATAGACCAGCTTTGTGCAACTACTGAACTTCAGAGATAATTTTTTCATCCTTCACTATTAATTTGGTGGATTTATTACTAACCAAGAAATAAACAACCGTAATAGAGTAGCTCACTAACKCTTGCTACCTAGGGATTGCACAGAGCCAACTGTATTATGCAGTTGTTCCTTTGCATATTTCATTGATTCAGAGGGAAACATTACAATTTATAATTCCCATACTAGCCGATTATAGTACAATCTCTGGCAATTGTTCTATTTTTTTTAATAATCTGTCAATCGCCACACTATTTTATAAGATAATCTGACTACTCTAATGTCAGAAAATCTCTTAGRACATATTTTTAGGGGACTAATCATAGGAAAGGCTATTCTTATGACTAGAAACCTATCATTACCATTCATTTGATCACCTTCCCTTCACACTGCAGATCAACATTGAACTTAACAGTTTTTAGCCTTGGAAAGAGAAATAAAATTTCAAGTCTGCTCCCTGGAAATCTTTGGTAAATATCATGTCACTATGGAGTGCCACATTAATACGGAGTGTGAAATACAAGTGTGAAGTGTATGATATATCTATACCCTGTGCTCTTGTATGTCATAATATTTAGTTATACCCAATCATGGATATCACAAGACTTTTTAAGTGCAGTAAGCAGTATTTTGCACATTTTACAGATGGGGAGATGGAGAGAGATGTGAAAAAAATGTGGTGACTGGCAGGAGGTAAGGCAGCTCCTAAAGTACAGCCCAGACCTGCTCCCTCTCAATCCCATGTACAGTCCAGTGCCTCCCGCTCTCATTAACATTTGAATGAATTAACGGTCGGGGTGAAGGAAGAGGCTCACAAGCAAGGGACTTGAGGCATATCAACAGAGGGACACGCAGGAATATTCTTCCATAGTAATTAACGTGGGCATTTAAAGTGGATTTGTCGGTTCCATCTTTCAGCCTTAATTTCAACACTTGCTCCAAATGCAGTAGCCTTAGATTTGTTTCACGAGTACCTGCTATTGTGGAGACAGAAACAATTTTCTGCAAGCCTGAGATTCATCTGACCAAGTGTCCCCATTCTGGGGCAGGCTCTTGAGACATCTATACTGGAGGTGCAACAAAACCCTGGTAATCACTTATCATCTTCTGTGCAAGGTGCAGAGGCTTGCCACAGATCAGGTGACCTCCCCCAGGTAGCTTGACAAAGCCAGAACCTGCTGTTCTCATAGCTGGGGAGCAGGGGCTTTCTAGGAGGGCTGTGGTAGAAACAGGTCCAGAACCCCATTTCTTGAGTCACGTTCTTACGTTGCCAAAACACTTCTCATCCGAGAAAAATTATGAAACATGCACTCTTTGGGACAAACACCCTTCTCATAAGACCATCCATGCTGGTAAGAAACAAAATAATARCAAAATACTCAGCACTTCTTGGCAGTTATTAGCCTCTGCACAGTGATGTGCTCCTCTTGTATAGGTAGGAAAGAGCATGATAAAGCTGGACACTCCAAATGTCTTTTTTTACTGAACAAATCAATGGAAAACGTTCCCTTTTCTTCTACAGAGAAAAAATAAAACAAGTTGTAGAGATAGACAGCAACATACCCATTCAAGCTCTTCTAATCTTTCATGGGCTCCTAATGAAAGCTTTGCAGATGGGGGAGGCAGCAATTAACAATTAGCAGCAATTAACAATTATTCCTTCTCTTTGCTTCCTGCTGGAAAAGAGAGACAATTATAGTCTCTTATCYTGTCATTGCTCTCCTCCCCTCTCTACCTAGGGAATTACATTATCAGGGAATCATTTCATTTAGTCTGCTTTTGCTTGCAGTAAGTCTTGCTGCTTTAAGGCCAGGTACTTCATTCTGAAAACTCATAAGGTGCTTCTCTGCATATATAGGTGCCTAAATAGCTGATATTGATGTATCAGATAAGGAAAAACAGGAAAATTAGGGTACAGCAATGGAATAAGGCAYGCTATAAGGAAGGAAGATGAGTGGAAGAAGGAATATTGATGGTAAGAGAAAGAGTGGATTCAGTAAATGACATCCATGAAACCAGGGTAGATATCAAATGTGAGTCCTTGTCTTTTACAAATGGAGCTCCAAGGTATGTGCCTCAGAGGTGATTCTGTTCTTGAAGTTTTTTACTGCTGTGAGGGCAATGCGCTGCTCTGGGAGATGATCCCTATTTTGGGCAAGACTTCTGAGGCCAGGTTGGGCACTTCTGTAAAATAACACTTGTCTCTGCAGTTCCCCCTTCAGATCTGGAAAATATTTCCCTGCAAATCTCTATCATGTAGACCTACACTAAGAAAGCAATTTGTAGAGTTTAACATAAGCAGTCTGAGAAATAAAAGTGATGAAAAGAATGATAGCTGATACCTGATGGGAAACCAGATAGGAGAATAAAGAAAATCTGTTTCTGCTAGGAGTAATTCTGTGATTCAGACATAGAAGGTAATAGCTATCCAAGAACAAGTTGAATGGAGAAGGGTGACTTACTTGTCTGCAATCTAATAAGCTGGGAAGAATTAAGACAGCATAGCATGGCTAACAGAGAAGTAACTTGAACTGAAGTCATTTTGGAGTGAGTGGTAGGGCAAGTTCTCTGCACGTGGTCTTGAGAGACTGTGATGAATTGTCATGTTAGGACTTTTGTACGGGCAGGATTGCTTATTGTTAAAGGGAGAAAATATRTCTTTGGGGAAGGCATTATCATGGGAGACTTGAATATTCTAGGTGCAAAGTGGGAGACAGATGCTACTCGTAAGAGTTGGGCCTAGAGACTTCTGATGAAATGATCAGCTGAGCAGGAAGTAATGAGGCTATTTATGAAAAGAGCAGATTTTAGCAGTGTTAGCTTTAAAGAACAAGTTCAGATTAAGCTGATGCAGTTCCAGTTAAACAAAAGAGTACATCAAAATTGATCTGCAGTGAGGGCTTTTGATTTCAAAAGATCTAGTGTTTCTAGGGGAAAAATACTAGTACTCCAAAGTGAACGAAAGCAATTTTTATCCCCRAAGCAACTTTCCAGTGGAGTTTCTCTAACTTCAGCTTTCTGAAACTTAGATACATTGACTAAGTTAGWTGTCCTCTGGAGATGCCTGTGTCTCTTCATGTGAAATGGGGGTAAGTCAGCAGAATGCCTCGGTTTGGAGAGTGCCGAAGAAGTCATTAAACCAGGCTAATAAGTCATAGAGTTACTCATRAGTCTCAGACTTCTTTGCATGGTACTGCACACAAGTTCATTAGCTTGACTTTTCCTTGCACCAGCCTTGTATGGTTACATTGCTTCTGCACGTCTGGAGCATTGCACTGTTTCACAAGGATATGTTCAAGAGAGCATATCAGGGAGCTTTCAGATACATAGTCAAGACCTATGGACACCCAAGTTTCAGCAACTATATCCAGGATGCTGCTCTTCTGGGGTTGGTCTAAGCACCTGGCAGTGCTTAGCTCAGCTTAAGGTCACCTGAGTGGAGTCACGCRTGAGATACGACGTTTCTCCTGCTCTGTGTGATGCGTGAGGAAGCGTCCTTTTTGTGTCTAGGACTATGGCAACATCAATACTGAACTCACTGTAAATCTGTGCTGTCACTGGAAAAGGCAATCCTTTCCTCCCTCCTCTCCCAGTTACTTATTCCTACTCATCCTAAAACACTAACAGAAGAGTTAGTGACAGCTAGCTAGATTGCGAAAATGAGTCAGCTGAGAGCTCAGATGGCTTTTTAATGCGGGTTAGTCTTTAGCCAGATGAGTTTCCCAGCTGACTGCACAGCTGCCAAAATACTGATGCCAGCACAAGTGAGAAGGCAGAAATGACACAGAGAGAGGAGGGGACACTTCTTTCAGCAGAAGGAGCATTAATGCTAACGTGACTGCACAACCTTGGCATGTGGGTTAAGTGGTCTTCAGTTGCCCCACATTTGCTGTGGACCATGAACCTGTACATATGCAGTTATGACAAGTAGCCAACACATTACAGCTTACACTAGACCTTGCTCTACTGTTACTTGTTACTATGCTCAGAAACTACTGCCCTGTTTATATCCAGTGCCAGAGTTGGTGACTCAGGAAGAGATATTGTTGAATAATACTGTGTCTCATTAATACTGATCTGTGAATGTAAGAGATACTCTGTAATTAATCTTTTGTAAACAGGCAATTATTACTCCAAAGTCTATAATATATACARTTTCTGTCAACTTTATCATCTAGATCAGAGGATAAAAGATAGGAGTTGCAAGGATTTGAGAAGGAAACAGCCTACAAATCTTCTTTGCAAGCTCAGCAGTGAGAAAACTAACATTAAACTGCTCATCAATCTTCAGGGAAGCTGTCTGGACCAGTGTGGTTATCACCTCATGCGTCCTCTAGAGAGACATCCAGCAACAGAGAAGTGGCACTTGGCTGTCCCATGTTGGCCAATGGAAGTCTAAGTCTGGATGTCTGCCAGCATGTGGATGTCTGCAACCGTACCCAGTGCAGTCAGTGGAGATCCAGTTGGTGGAGCCTTGAGAGTAGATAGCTAGACAAGATTTGAATTAGTTGCCTAAACATAGATGTCTACCTCTATCTGAGAGAACCTAAAAGATCCCCTAAGTCTCTAGCTGCTGCTCAAAGAGAGTTTGGGTTTCCCTTAGGTCTATGTCATCCCATTCATGTCTTGGACACCCTAGCATGATACARGTAGTACTTGACACTTATGAGTCCAGTGTTGCATCTGCCAGCTCCAGGTACATGCCTTGGATGCTCTAGTGCCTTGTGAGACACTCACATGTGAACAACTGACCTAAGTCCTGAATGACAAGTTCAAGCCCCACACGAAGTCAGGTGAGATGATAAACTCTGCCAAGCACCTAAAAATTAAATGCTACATGTCCTAGTATTGCCCTGCCCTGTTCTTTGTGGCTGCAGGTCCCTGTTCTCTGATTATCACATTGGCCATGTTTGCCTGTTCCTAGATCGCTTAAGATAAATCTGATCTGACTCCCCACTGGAGTCAAAAGGGCTAAAATTTCTCAAAGAAACCCAAAAGCCAGTTTCTCAGGCCCTTTTCTCTACTATCTTATCAACCAAATCTACCTTTGCCTGCTCTTTTCTGTTCCTAGTAACATTTTTAAAGTCAGAGTGTCATCAAACAGTGTGATAACTGAGGGGGAACTACCAAGATGCACGCTGAGATGTCCACTTTACAACCCAAGATTTCCATCAGTGTGGAGTACACAGTGTAAGAGAGCACCTAGGAAATATATTATGACCTTCTCTTTTCACCTTTGTATTCTCTGAAATATCAGCAAATTTCATCAGTGCTTCCAGTCTTAAACTCCTTTTCTCTCTATTTCAAAGAATTCAGCAAAGTATCCACTGGATTATTTGAACCAAGCCTGTCTTCACTTGCCTGTCAATAACATTAATATAATAAAAAATGCAGCAAAGCTTCCTTGTCTCAAATCTCTGATGCTCTATCAGTAGAAATTAAAGATAGATTTGTCTGAAATAAGTTACAATTTAGAATGTCTTTTCTTATTCTACATTAAGGGACTCATCTTCAAAGCAATCTGCACAAATCCCATTAACAGCAATAACAGAATTTGTGTGAGTAACTCCCCAAACACCACTTTGAACATTAAGACCCTTACTTAACTCAATATCAGATAAAAAACGATCTAAGAACATGCTAAGACTTGATATTCTGTCTTGTGTTTCACAGTGGGCTAAAGAGTCGCACACAGACACATGCAGACACCACAGCTTAATAATTGTAAGTGGAAATAGAAAACTGTTTTGTATTAAAGGAATTAAAGAAAAAAAAAGAAAAAACGACCAAAATGCAACTCAAAATGCCCATGCAATAGCAACTCTATTCCCAGAACAGAAATAAAACTTCCAAACATGTTTCTGAGCATGCTATTTTGTGTTTCAGAAGGATTGTCGCACAAAACTATATACCCTAACACTRGGCGCATCATAGAGCAGACTGCTGCTAAATTTCCAGCCTCTTTTCTGCTTTCCATCTCTTCTCTTTCCCATTGCCCACCCTGTTAGGCACTAAACAGCCTGTCTAACTCCCAGCTCCTTTAAAAGATAAAGGAAAGTCTCCCTTTGCTGGACATGGATCAGAACCTTCCACCACATGTCTCCCCAGGCTTGGTCATTGCTGCATCTTATTTTTTGCKGAGAAACTTGTTTGGGATCTGATTATCTCCATGGGCAGACTCTCTTCCTCCACCCACCTTATTATCAACAAGCTTTTGGGTCTGGACCACTCTCTTTCAGTCCTGTCCTCCCATAACCACAAGAATTCAAATCTCACCCTGAAACGCCATAACTGAGGTATGATCCCATCTCCTTTCTTGTGGACACAGTGTTCCCAGGCACCTGAAGCAAAGGGAAGGTTCTCATTTGGCTCTCAAAGTGCATTGGAGACCCTTGTACAGGGAGAATGGGGAAGAGGAGTCCCACTTTGATACTACTGTGCTGTGTGACAGGCARGAATGTCCTAAGCAGCTTTGAAGGTTAGTCTGATGAGAGGACAACAGGACTTCCCCTTCAGAAATAGGTGCATGAATTTATTATAGGTGCTCTAGTGAAATACACTCATTATTTTAAGTATTATTGCTATTAATATGGGCTAAAAAGTGGAGTCAAGGCCCAAGACAGCAGTTATAGATTCTGACCAAGCACAGAACAAAACAAGGGATTTTTTTTTTCCTAACTGGATGACAGCCTGGGGCKCAAATACAGTCCTAATATTATTCCCTTGAGACTTTTATGCTAGATGTAGAGCAGTCCTCAGATGGTTCATGGTCCCAACTCCTCTCTCCGTTCATGCTTGTGTCTGTTTTCTTCAGGACAGAGCATGAAAGTGAGGTACAAAAGGTCTGGTGCTCAGGAGCAGGGCATCTAGGGACTGGAGCACCTTTCATCTGAGGAAAGCCTGACAGAACTGGGACTGTTCAGCCTGGAGAGGAGAAGACTGAGGGGGGATCTTATCAATGTATGTAAGTACCTGAAAGGAGGGTGTAGAGAGGATGGGGCCTGACTCTTCTYAGTGGTGCCCAGTGGTAGGACAAGGGACAATAAGCACAAACTGAAATACAGGAAACTTTGAACATAAGGAAAAGACTTCCTCACTGTGAGGGTGACTGAGCACTGGAACAGGTTGCCCAGAAAGGTTGCAGATATATTCCCTGGAGATATTCAAATGCTATTTGGACACAATCCGGTGCAACATGCTCTAGGTGACCCTGCTTGAGCAGGGGGATTGGACTAAATGATCTTCAGAGGTCCCTTCCAACCTCAACCATTCTGTGATTCTTTAATTGTGCAATTGTAGCCGGGGGACTTGCTGAGCAAAAGGTCTTTTTCACCTTTAATTGAATTGCAGATGTGGTCAGGAGGCTGTTAAGTAGGAAGCTGCAGTGGTAAAATGCAATTAAAGTCAACCATATGTCCAGGAGCTCAACAGAGCTCCCAGGATTCCTGTGAAAACTCAAGTGTAAAGATTTACAGTTCAGATGCTCTAGGGTCCTTCCAAYGCCAAACAAAAATGTAACCTCAGTGTCTCAATGCCAAGTCTATGAAAGCGATAACAACACTTTTTGCCCTCTAAAAGACTCCCATCTTTTGCTAGATCTAATCAAAAGAGAGTGCAAATTGCCTTGATAGGGGATATCTCCTGTACAATCTCTGCACCTCTCACACATCCAGCTGATACATGTGGAAAGATTCAGTGAGCTCCCCAGCACATTGGCATATTCCAGGTCCGAAGTAGCAGTAAACCTCAAACTAACACAGTGAGCAGTTGCTCTGGACTTAACAGTGTTTATGTTAATCAGCTATTTAATTTGACAGCAATGGGTGGCTGGTCTGTGCATAATGTCAGCGATGACAGCAGTGAGGTCTGTTTGTCTGTTGTAGAGCAACCTGAACCTTTAATGGGGCGTTCAGCTCTGATCTACAATAGTCCCAGCAGTACAAARCTTTAATCCAAAAGACGGTTTGTCCAGAAACACCAGCACAACGATGGCAGCACTGAGCACTGCAGGGAAGTTGTCTATAGCACCGCTGTCGTCGTAATCTCCAGTTCTTACATCGTGTCTCCCTAAATAAGGACTCAAGATGGAAATTATCACAGTTGCCTACTAGAAATTCAATCTTGACAGTGAAGTTTCTAATTTTACTATTATAATTTGCTACATTAATTACTAATCCTAGTAAGCTTTGCAGACAGGCCATTCAATGTCAACATCAGCTCAATGGTTTTACACTTCATTGTCCAAATGCCATCACGTATTTTCAGGCGCTCTCAACACGCTGGAGAATCCCTATCACCAGAGATCTTCTTCTGACACCCGTCTGGAGRTCAACCTAGATGAATGCCACATAGGAATACGACTGGTCTAATYGGGCCGACCTTGTGGAGGGGAAACTGGCTAGCTGACACCTCAAGGTGCCTTGCAGCACTATTTTCTGTGATTGTGAGATTCTACGACCTATTAAAAATACAGTATAATTACATCTTTGGTCAAGATGCAACCATAAAATCAACTTTTGGTAACTTAGTACAGGCACTATAGCAAGAGGTGTGTCATCCTTAGGTAAATATTGTCAGAGTAGAGGGACTTTTAGGAAAAAAAATCACTAAATTTCACTGATAGTCATGAATCTTGGAATTTAAAAAACAACAATAGTAACAACAACAGCAACTGCAGCTTAATAACAACTATTGTCTTGAAGGCCCTTCTGCAAACCCTAGGAATGAAATAGGATTACTTGTTTTTGGTTTGTCTGTACAAATGCAGAAAAGAAAGAGGGCTTTTTCCTCTGAGATCTGAAAAATCCAACTTTCCAACTTGACTTTACTTTTTTATGTAGCATCTTTTTTAATGCAGTAGGCAATTGTCATTTGCTACATGTTGGTGAACTCACTCCCTACATCAGTGCTTGACTGTATTCACACATCAAGCACAGTATCCAGAGATTTTTTCCCAAAGTAATTGTGAATGAAAAACTGCAAAACTAAAAATGGAGGCTAGTTTCCAAAATCTTTGCTTGTGATGTCAGAAGTAGACAGATTTCCCCTCACCCTAAGGAAACTATATATGACAACTATATTTCGTATATCATAGAATCATAGAATCACCGGTCACTAATTTCAAGGAACTCAGCTGGAACATTTTACCAGTGTTTTACTAAAATCATTTTGCATTATACTCTTCAAAAATTAGTTCTTTGCACAGCTCTGAGCAAGCCTTCCTGGATCCGTGGCAGAAATCTCAGCATCTGACCTTTGCATTACTTTTAAACGACTAYGTAATAAGCTGCAGGGAGATACATGGATTTATTTTCACCTCTGAATTCTTAAGAATATCATAAAGCATTTGAGCTCCTGCTCTTTTAGTTTTATGCCACCATCAGACTTAGCTCAGAATTATTTCCTTGTATAAATCCTTCCCATTCTATACATCATCCTGAAGTGACAACATCTGTGGCCTAGCAGGCCATATGTCAAAACAAATCACCATCTATTGGCTTGATGCTTTACTTTTAAGGCTGTTTGGAGAAGTCAATTCCATGACTATCTGCAGTGCTGTACTTTACAATGTATGGACTGCAAAGTGTTGCAAAGAAGGAGCTCCAGCCCAAGGCTTGGTTAATACTGTAAAAATATATTACTGATGGTTTTACCCCTTTGTAAATCACCCTAAACCCACCTACTTACCCAGGGTTGYATCTTAGTCAGATAAAGAATGGCTGATCTTACCAAGCTAAGAGAAATGGTGGAACTTATGCTCTTCAACACAGCCTTTATCTCCAGAAAAGTGTTATCTGAACCATGTTTTCATACAATACACAGTTTTCTTTTGCAACACTTGTCAGGATCTCTGTAGCCCACATTTTTGACCCAGYGCATAGCTAATATCCCCCACTGCAGAGTTGCTCCCCCATGGAGCAGCATTCAGTGATTACTGCGTAGCCTGTGAAGTCATGTTTCTTGCATTTCTGCTCCACATGGTGTGGCTCTGCTGCAAGTCTTGTCCTGCCACCATCCGCTGCCCTCTCACTACATCCTTCCTTACTTGTTGCTCATTACATTGCCTCCATTCCTTTCTTTCACGCCTCTCATCACTCTCCTATGAGGTTCTCAAATAAAAACTGCTCTTCAGTATCACACCTCTACTCAGATGCAGCCTGCACTGCCTGCAAGCCATGCTGTCATGTTAGCACAACATTGTGAAGGATATAACCAGAGACTACGTCCACCTGCACCCATCCATGTAGCCTGGCTCCCAGCTCAGGTTGGCCCTTTCTCAGTATTCACCTCTGTGAGGTGGATATATGGTCTAGACGCCCTCTAAAGCCATTGAAGAAAGGCATCGCTCGAGGGTGAGTCAATTTGGCCAACCTAAATCTGGCTGCAGGTGACCAAAAAGGGAGCCTCCAAACTGAGATGCCTCCAGTAAGTGCTTACCCTGAAAGAGGCAAATGCAGATTACTGTACCCTGGAAGGTGCACGCAGGACAAGTAAGTTTTTATCAGCAGTGAAGCCAACCTGATGGATTTTTCACCTTCCCTCCTCAAGGAAGAAACAAATGCATTAAAGAATCATCCTTACTGCCCAGCCAAACATAAAAGACTACCCTGGAGAGAGACTTGRTTTATTATTACTTTATTAACAATGTGGCTTACAATTGCTTCAAGTAAAAAGGGGWTTTATTTCATTTTGAATAAAAATTAAAATATAACTCTGAATATAGATTTTCACTTATTTACATGAAAACATATATACAGAATAGAATCTTACAGCAAACTAACAACATGCCCTTTGCCCTGTGGACTTCAAAAAGTAAAAACACCAGCATTGATTTATTTATATGCATATATATATATACACACACACATATATATATATATATACACACACATATATATTTGTAACACACCAAAGGGATTACGTACACAAAGTTTGAATCAAATCCTCAGTACAAACTGGAATGCAAAACAATTCAAAGGTTTCCAATGTACATCACCATGAATGGTCTGTAACTGCTGGCTGTAGAGCGAATTTGTACTGTTCTGTAAGAGAAAGGAAGGTYTGAGAACTCACCTTGTTCAACCCTGGCTTGTGAAAAGACTCAGTTCCCTTCAAAGCCTCTACTTGAGATCTTTCACCCTTATCGAACCACGCTGCAATGAATACCTGGTTATACGTGACATCCCTGCCTGTATACATGGAAGGGTCACGTCATCATTCCCCAGGCAAACATTTTCTAGCAAGTAGGTCCCTCAAGGTGAAAGCTGCTGGAATAACTGCATGTGCTGGCATATCCYGAGCAGGTTCTGTCGAACAGGCAGTGAGAAATACACTATGTGCAGTTATGAACAGATCTAAGGTCTGAAAGGTGCAAGAGGAGGTTCCTTAATGCCTAAACCCATCAGATGGATACCAGGAAGAATGATCTTCCCCTACTACTCCCTACTGAGCCAAAGAGCTAGAGCTGTCTGGGCCAAATCTCCGCATCTCCACAATGGAAAGAAAATACAAACCTGCCAGCACTCACATGCAAGAGTTGAAGCTCTGAATGTATTGCCAGCGTCTTTCCTTCCTCCTACCAGGCCTCTGCTGGGGCTTAAAGCATCTTTATTAAGAACAAGACTCAGAGAAGCCTTCAGGAATGATGCGGATGGACTACAGCTGCACTTCCCTCCCACAGGAGGTCCTTCTCCACAAAGGCATCTCMCACCCAGAATGCCAAATCCTCTTCTTCCCTGAACCTGTCCCTTCCATGCCCCAYATCCTTGGCAGGCATCAAGGTTGGGAATATCTGTGGCTAAGTAGCCACACGACAACCATCCTGTTGCATTAGGCTATTAAGGCTACATGACCCATCTGCCCTCCAGACTGTAGAGGACTCCTTCAACAAGCAATTTTGCAGAGGGATCCTCATCTCAGCTGCCCTGCCAGTCAACACATGCTCCCATGCTCATACAATGCTGGATCTAAATGCTAAAAAACTGTGCCATGGGCTATCACAGAGGCTGGAGTTTTAAATCAAGAACTTGAGATTTTCTTTGATGTAAGGATTCACATCAAAGACTAAAACAGGAGAAAGGACATAAGAATTTAAATCTACAACCCATGTTGTTTCTAGGCAGTTCACATTCATTTTCTCATGCAAGAGAATTCCAGTATGTGACATCAAATCACTACAAAACCACTCTTCCCCTGTGGGACAGTTGACATTTAAAAGACTACTGGGCTGTAAAACTCTGATCTTTGATGTCTGGCTCAATTTCTAAATGTGGCCATTAAGATCATTTGCACTTGTTGCTGGAGTATCATACCAAAGAATAAATGAGAATATTAAATGTTTCTGCTCCTTTCCTTGGAGTTCATGAGCACCTAAGGACATGAACCCTTTCTCATTAAGTCTGGCAGATTTCAGTTGGATTTCTGCCTGCTGGGAGAAGCAGGTTTTTAAACTTCGTGTTAATTAACTGCACACTTTGGACTTCTAAGTGAAAGAATTCAGTGAAGACCTGGTCCCAAAGCCCACATACGTCTATGAGGGCCCTTCCACTGACTTCAGTCACTTCTGGATCAAGTCCTGAGTAATAGGAATTCCATAAATAGTAGGTCAGCTGATTTSATGAAGAGTATCAGCCAAGGAAAAAATATACATGCACTCATACTTTGAAAGGCTTTTTACATACATATATTGTATAAAACTTTTTCAAAACTCATAGGATTTAGAGAGGGGCTACTTGTTGAGTGTATCTGAATTAAAAAATCTGTATCTGCAAGAAAAAAAAAATGATACAAAATCCTAATGGTTAGGACATGTTGTTGATTACAGAAAATATTCTTGAGGGGGGAATCAGCTTTGTAATTCCAAGCAACAAAAAATACAGAGTGACACACCTTAGCACCAAAATGGAGCCCTTGAGATTATATTTATACACATGTAATAAAGCTGGTTTAAATGGTACTCTGTTACAGTATGTTCTTTTTTTCTTTTTTTTTTTTTTTTTTCTTGGTATTATTCTGCTCTAGCTAAAAATGGTTGGGGGCTGGGTTCCTCTACGGGAAGCAGGATGCATATGTTCTTTTTTTCTTTTTTTTTTTTTTTTTTTTTTTGGCACTTGAATGTTTAACTAGGAGAAAGTCTGATCTGCATCATTCTCCAGACTTGCTGCACCATAAAAGCAAAAAAACATTTGAAATAGCCTGATGGTCCTCAACTTCCAAGACATTATGATTGCACTACAGCTCCACTAAACTCAGTCTGGTGCCCTGAAAAGACCAGGGCAGGATTTTCAAATGACTAGATACTGATTATGGTTGCTTGACAGTCTGGTTGAGCTTCAGAGAGCTGAGATGACTTTTGCTCCAGACTATATGACTTCTGACTACAAAGGGTTGCAGGTTGAAGTCAAGGAATGGTGACTTTCCAGTTTAAGACAAATAAGCTGTTTACCTACACTGAACTTTTWACAGGTTTTAGGTGTCTAACTTACTGGAAGTTTTGTAAATCCCAGCTAACATCCAAACACCTCTGGCAACGTGGGTCAGGCCATCTCAGCTACAACATGCATTTGAAGGTAAATGCTTATTAAGGACAGGCTGTGTAACCATTTGCCCTGATTTCAATGGSTGCCAAGGGTACACAGCATTTCTAAGCAGTTCTCTGCACCTAAAGGATCAGACTTTCAAGGGCTATTGCATACGGTTAACAAGGCGGAGCTGGAGAACCTGRAATCCTTCTCAGAGCTGGGAGGCCATCATTGCTCTGAGAAGTAGAAACAGTCAGGAGTTTGGTCATCTTGCAGTTGATAAAAAACAGGGAGTGTGGATGGGAGCTATGTGTTTTTGAGCTGGAAAGAACAGCTTTGAACCCCAAAAGAGCATTTCTCTTCCAGATAGGAGAGAAGCATTGATGACAACAGGATGAAGGCAGGAGAACTAGCAGGAAAGCACGGACATTTGCCATAAGTTAATGTGTTACTCTGATTTCAGAGACTGGTGCTTTGGGCTTGAAGTCTGGCAGTTTTCTGGATTCTGTACACAGTAAGGGTTGAAGGGGTCTGGGAAGGCTGCAGTGACCTGCCCATGGACCTCTTCAACTTGGTTGAGCAYGGGCTCAAAAGAAGCCAGTGCAGATAGAGATTGGCAAGTATTAATGCATGCTGTGTTCAACCCTTTCCTTGTGCATCAGAGCACAGAGAAGCCCATCCTTGCTTCTATGCCTAAAGAGAGGCCAACAGCAGATGGCTGCACAACTTTTTTGTGGGAGCAAAGTGGTGTGTGTGAGTGTGCTGAAGCTCAACATCCAACACCCTGAATGCAACTGCAGGACTGCTCCTCAGCCTTGGYAATGGTCTCAGATAATCATGTGTTAAGCACTTCAGAATAGTGGCTTTTTGCAGCTGGTAATACAATAAACTTCAGTCCTGGGTGCAAAATTCAGAACAGGTGGAAGAAGATGTAATTTCACAAGCATCACTGGCGTATCTGTGCAATTGCACCAGCTCTGAATTTAACCCAGAACCTATGCTAGACCAGAAAAACTTGCAGTGTGTTATACTTTTACTTAGCAAAGTGGTATTTCACCCTAATAAAATCTGGTTTCAAATGTCACTTTTGAGGTACATTACTCTAATGCCTTGCTAATTTTCCAGAACTGAAATGAAGTGYGGGCAAAAGTAAGCAGTTCTCTCTGATCTCTGTTCAAGGTTTAAGTGACACTCTGAGCACACTATCCAATTAAACTATGGGCAATCCGTTCTCCATTTGCTTAAGAAACTGTTGAAGATCTTCAGCTCCAGCTTCTCTTGAAGGCAATCAGCTTCAAGACAACAAGCCCAATCCCCCTTTTCTCCCAATCCTAAAGACTGAAGAAAATAACAAAGCAGTTATTATCCAGCTGATACAAGGTAATTTTACAATAAAGACTTCAGGTTATCATCTTCTCCAAAAGGAACAGAGAGATAAATGACAGGACACTGAAGAACAGCAAGTTGAAAGATGAATGATGAGGAGAGAGAAACCTGAGGAAATAAAACAGCCGGTGCGACCTAATTTTTTGTTTGTTTGTTTGTTTAATACAGAGGTTTTTAATATGATTTAACTTCCCTGAACAATCACTAGAGACTCTCATGTGCTGGGCTCCACACTCCACCCATCCCCTGCTTGGCCARCGTTAGGGATGGTCATTCTCAGAGTTTGCAGCTGTCTGCTCTCCAGTTATGCTTCCATGAGTAGTTAGCTGCCATAGGAATATCTACAGTTACAAGGTTAACAGAGAAAATGCTGAAGTTCTTACAACACGTCCCAGGAAGCATTAAATGTTTCTGACAGATTTGAGCAGCCATAAACTCCAGGGAACATCAGAGCAGCAGAAGGATGCTCAGAAGATAGTGGATTTAGTAAGTAAAGCATCAGTGCTGATATGCTCAAAAAGGCAGATTCCCTTCCTTGAAAGGTCCTCATATTCTAGTTTTCCTGATAGCAGTCTTGTGGGAGTTCTCTCCTTGGAACGGCCTGGGCTGAAGCTTGGAGGTGCTGGGAGAAGCATCCTCATTTTTCTCAGCTGTACCTTTTTTTTGCCAGGCAGAATTCTTTTGTCTTCAGAGACTAAACAAGGAGCAACTTTTTAGGAATCTTACAGGGAAACCAAGAAGTTACCAAACCAAGTGTGTGGATGTAGTCCACTGCTACTGTTCAGTAGGTAATCCAGTCTAAAATCCATTTTTTTAATATCTGCACCACTACAGACTTCTTTATTCCTGAATTTTGAAKAAATGAAGAAATCTCTTTAGCACGGAATTGACTACATCTTTTCCTTTACTTTGATTTAAACTTCAGCATCAGGATCTTCCATACAAGCAAACAGCTGAGCCCAGACCCAGTCCTGCTGATCTCCCACTTCAGAAAATTTCCAGTAAAGTCTGCAGAACCTGGCAGGAGCTGGCCGAGTCTGCAGCAGTGGTATCCRTCAAATTCCTCACTGGCAAATCAGGAAACTTGCTGAAAGACAGATCATAAAGTCTCCAGTGATGCATGGCAGATGGAGTCAATACTTCTTGCCTAACATATGCTCTAAGGCAGATTCAGATGTAGTCCACGATTTTGTTTATTTCTGAGGCTTTCCACCTTTAATCTAAAGAATTTAAGGAGGAAACTGATAAAAAGAGAAAGTATCAGCTCTAGCCTAGTGTTGGTCAGTACTGAGCACACTGAGTCAGCAGGATTGTGTGATCCAAGTTTGCAGTCACCAGATGCCAACTATTCAAGGTGTGRTTATCTTGCCTTAATCGCAGCCATTAAGATTTAGGGCTAGAAGAGACATTTCTTTTGGAGGAGGTCTTCCCTGGGTGGGCTTTGGCATCACAGCATTGTAACAGAGCTGTGTAAAAATTTCCAGGACAAATATAAAACCCAAGCTGAGTTCCTCAAAGTGAAGAAAAAAAGGAGCCTGTCTATAGCTTCAAAAGAGGGAAAAAAAAGTCCATTGAAGCCAGTGGTTTCCTTGAAATCAGCCTAAACTTCAGCATGAGCCATCCAGTTTGCTTTTTGTRGGAGGGATTCACTTATACCTTAAAGTCAAGTAAAATTCATGCTTGGTCCCAGGTTAGTTGCTGCTCTAGGGAACTTCACRTCAATGTGTTGCCACCAACCTTTGCTGAGTTGCTGCAAATTGAGGCTTGATGTGTGTTTGGAGGAAGAGGAAGAGGGGTCATAAAGCCCTATAAGGTAGATGGAAACATTGAGCCTGTTTAAAACAAGCCCCAGTTTAACTGGCCAGGGTGRCACAAAGCACTGGGACAATCTAGGAGCTTTATATGCACCAGAGCCAGCAGGTRCATTGAGCTGGATCCTCAGCTGGCGTAAAATCTCGTGGGGTAGAAAGGTGGAAAACGTCGAGCTTTTTACGGCCGCTTAACACCAAATTCATGAAGGTGGAAGTGAAATCAGCATCCGCTCCACAGTCTCATCATTAAATCTGAGCAGCCTGGCTTCTGTTCCCCCCGTGGTGCTCCAAGTCAGACTTGAATTTAACTGGACGGGCTTGAGGATAAAAGATTTCATGCATGTTTCTTTACGAGAATGAAGCGCTGTACGGATCCGACCGCCGGGACAATCGGCGCATTGTGTGCAGCTACGCGGGCTCGGGAAGCGTTACTGCGCGTTAGGTCTTTTTCCGCCCTTGTCAGCTCGCTGTAGCTTTGTCTGACACTGTACAGAGAGCCTGGGTTGGGTCCTCCTTTCTAAATCACTCAGGAATAACAAAGAGCATATGACTGGTATAGCACTTTTTCCTTCTGGTCTCTCAGAAGAGGGGAGAAAAGAAAAAAAAAAAAAAGGAAAAAAGCCCATTGATCACTAAGATCAAATTTGCAGTAAACCCCGGGTAACGTTAAAAGTGGTCACTTACATTTCAATATGAAAGAAGYGCGTCACAGTTTGCTGAAAGGATATTTCGCGTCCAGAAATGGACCTAGACAAACCACCATCAGCCGGAAATGTCTGACCGTTCTCCTTAGGCATGYGTCTGCCACCGGTGGCAGAAGTTGCTTGGCTTTGTTTAAGCCATCTGATCCACACTGGCCTTAACACCACAGCGTAACGGGTTAGCGAGGTTCGCGAAGGAGAGATGCCAGCGTCTTTCAGTGTGCTTTACAAGTACAGAAAAATTAATTCAATTTCTTCATTTTTTTTCACAAGTTACTTCCCAGTGCTTCCAATTCCATGTGTTTTTGGAAAAGAAAGGAGAAAAAGAAAAGAACCTCAAACGAGTTGCAGCGTTAAAAAAGAGAGAATGAAAAGGGGAACAGACAGAAACGGTGAAGTGCAGTCAGTTGGCATATTGTGCATAGAAAGCAACTTTTACTCGCTCGATCTGGTGACACAGCTTGATGGCCGGCCCAAGCTTCAGCTCCATGCATTCCTGCACCGTGGGGAGTGTCAGCAGCAGAAGAGCTTGGCCATCGATGTCCTGGGGAAGAAAGAAACTGTGATATAGACTTTGCTCATGGACTCTGGAAGAGAACAAGGAGAACCAAGGTTGGAGAGGCGAGGAGGGAAGCCTGCCCCCAAAATTAGATGCTTTGCCTATGAGATTTTGTCTTTTGCCCTTTTCTCAATGAGCTGTCCCACTTTGATGTTGCCCAACTCTATTCTCTGGGATGCCTGATGCCTTTTCAGAAGTTGTTTAGCATGTCTCCTCTTTCCCAATTTGGGAAAAGCCTCCCAGAATCTGAAATGTTGGATCATCTTCTAAACAAACTCCATAGGCACTACAGAGATCTAATTAATTCCATCTTATGGCTGAGGAACTGAGGCAAGGAAAGGCTGTAGAGATCATGTCCAGACCCTCAGACCTATTTATTTCCCAAACAGCCTGAACCAGCACCTCACAAAACAGCCATTTTATGACAGATTTCTGCTGGCTTCCTGATCCTCCTCTTATTTAAGAGCTCAAGTMCTTTTTATTCTTTAATGGACTGAAGAGCAGACAAATTGCTTAGGGAGGATCGCCTCAGGGAGGATTGAAGTCTAAGTACAGAAAAAACAATTTAATTCACAGGCAACACAAAAACTTGCCAGGATAGCCCTGATTAGGTAGCCTTGGACACATGGAAACCTCGGACACCTTAGGTACTGCTCTGATCAGGACTGTCCACCACTTGGGTTCTTTCTGTATTGCAGCTTGATGGCCCATTACACCAGGAGTTTCCATGAAAATAGCAAGGAAAAGCTCCAGTCACCTGCGTTTACTCAAAGTTCCCATAAAACTCTCTGGCAAAGCAAAGACGGGTTTGGCTTTCAAGCCCTGGCAGTACTCCAGGATGATTAACAAACGGCGGGAGCACGCTGCAGCATGGCGATTACAGCATCTCGCTACAAGAGTGTTTCAGCCTTGCTCTAGATTTCTTCTTCAGTTTTCCCAAAGGAAACCAGCTGTGCCTAAGAATGGGCTTCTTCACAAAGAAGAATCAGAAATACTTCAATAGGCAACTTGCTACATTGCTCCACTGAGTGCTGTTGGCTGCTCCCTAACTGACCACTTTTGCTCCAAGAGATAGATCTTTCTAACCATGGCTTTCCTGGATCTGCCCCTTTGCTTTCAAATTATTCAGCAGTGATCGTTACTCATTAGCCAAGGAATGGCTGCTTCTGTATAAACCTTACACATTCATGCTAACCTGTACCRAACAACCACTATCTGTTGGCAAGCCAAGACGCCTACTTGACACCAGGATGGTTTTGTGGGGCCTTGGAATGGATAAGAAGGGTCCAAACTTCCTCCTTTTCACAAGGACTCAGAGAGATTTCCACTCTCTCCGAGGATGTGTCAAAGTTCTAATGCTAATTTCCAAGGGTTTCCATGCTTTCTCAAAATTTCACAAAATATATTGTGCTGTAGGTTGGCCCAAGTGTATTTGAAATCATAGAATCATAGAATCAGCAAGGTTGGAAGGGACCTCTGGAGATCATCTAGTYCAACCTCCCTGCTCAGGCAGGCTCTCCTAGAGCATGTTAGATAGGGTTGCATCCAGGTGGGCCTTGAAGATCTCCAGAGAAGGAGACTCCACAACCTCTCTGGGCAGCCTGGTCCAGCGCTCCGTCACTCTCACAGGGAAGAAATTCCCCCTCACGGTCAGGCAGAACTTCCTGTGCTTCAGTTTCTGCCCATTGCCTCTTGTCACATGGGACAACTGAAAAGAGTTTGTCCCCGTCCCCTTGACACCCTCCCTTCAGGTACYTGTASACATTGATMAGATCCCCCCTCAGTCTTCTCTTCCCCAGGCTGAACAGGCCCAGCTCTCRCAGCCGTTCCTCATAGGGCAGSTGCTCCAGCCCTCTGATCATCTTTGTAGCCCTATGCTGGACTCTCTCCAGTASCCCCATGTCTCTCTTGTACTGGGGAGCCCAGAACTGGACACAGGACTCCAGATGAGGCCTCCCCAGGGCTGAGTAGAGGGGCAGCTAGCAAGGGACCTAGCTAGCAAGGTAGTATGTCCTGTCTTTTTTTTTTTTTTTTTTTTTTTTTTTTGACATGTGAATAAGCACTACAAATATGAAGAGAAGTGTTACATGAAGACATCTACCTGCTCCTGAAATATCTTGGCAAGGGGTGCGCAGTCAGTCAGTTTAATAAACCTCACAACATCGGTCACAGTCCACTCCAACGGATTACTGTCCAGGATGAGCTTTTCTTCCTCTTCTTGCTTCATTTCCTACAAAGCCAAAGGTCTCGTAAACAAAACTACATGGTGCTGAGGGCTACTCAGCTGCAGAGCAGGGATGCCCTCCTCAGATAAGAAACACTTGACCTCAAAGGTCGGTTTAGAGAAAATACTGCTATTAATTAGGAGTGAAAGAGTCTGCTGTCACACTCACTTCCTTGACTTGAGGACACTTCTCTGCTTCGTTGTATGAGAGAGGCTGGGATTTCCGGGTCCTCCGAGCCCTCTCCGGGGGAGCAGGTCGGTCCGATTCGGTGCTGCTCCGTAACGCGACGGCACGCCGCGGCCGGGTGGAGGGGACCTCGGCAGAGGAGGTGTCTGTCTGGTCATCACGGAGCTCGGAGCTGGTTTCCTCGCTCCCTGTCTCATCCTCCATTGCGTCTGGCTCGTCGTCTTCACTTTCCTACACAAAGATCATCAGAGAAATGGTATTCGGATTTGGAGACTAATATAACGTCAAATCGAAAGGTATGAGGTCAAATTGTACATCCATGCCCACGTCAGTCCACGGTAACATTTATTTTAACTGAATTATCTCATTTTTACTATAGCGCTAAGCAGATTACCCTCGATTTAGATTTGTTACCAAAATGTAAAAGTAAAAATACGCAGTTAATAAATCCTTTTTTTTTGTTTCTAAACAAAAGGTCAATGGCAATAACTTGTCCGGCACGAAATGTTCCTCTGTTGGGCATGCATCTCAAACCTCGTGGCACTGCTGATGTGCATGAGAATGGGAAATGGGAACCACTGAAAGGAGAAAACAAAACTCTGGTTGCTCAAGGTGAAATAAAGCAGAAATATGCTTGATTTTAAACTTTCACTTTGCTTCAAATGATCATGGGTGTCGCTGGTATTRAAAGAAAGGAAATTTTGGTGCCTTTTAAAAATATCGAGATGTACTAGTGTATAGAAGGGATTGCTTAGCTGGTGTTTCTGTACATTCCAGGACATAAGATTTCACCAAATTCCCTGCTTTCAGCTCAAAATAGCCTTCAGCTTGAAGGTACAGCACAAATTTCCAGTTCAAAAAGAGAGTATAATCAGCTTCTTGTGATTTTCGTCACACAGAGCTTACAAACATACATTGGCCCATGGAAATTGTGTATGCTGAACTTTATAAATGTAAATTGCCCCAACAGCTTCAACAGATGAGCTCTGATGAAAGCATGAACATGTATCTAAGCCACATGCAGCAGCCTTAAGTGAAAGAACAATTTTAATCCAAGTTAGTTAAATCAGTTAAAAATGCTGATGGTCAAGCCTGTTTTAAAATGGCTTTATTTCAGTTTAAAACCCTTTGAAAAAGGTTTAACCTAAAGAAATGAAGTTGAACTACACCTAAATGAAGTCTGATTTGTGCCAATGTAAGCAGCCAAGYGAGAGTGGCTTAAAAAGTCACTCCTCCTCCAGCTGAAGTAGAGGGAATTTAGGCAAACCTACTCTATTCCACCTTGCATGGAGCAGCAATCACTGGCACTCAGCTGAGCAAAGGAAATCACAGGTGAACTTGGTCATTATAATCATATTAAAACCACCTGGGAAGGATCCACAAAGTTAAGTGATTTAACTAAGTCTGCTCCAGTTTGCACCTGGACACGAATCATTGCTGAAGCTGGGATCCTATCATCTCACACAAAATCTTGGCGAGATTGAAACCTCAAATTTGGGACACAAACCCTTTACTGGCTTCTAAAGCTTCTAGCACTTCTGTTGTTTGGTGTTATAAACCAAAAATTTTATAAATAGTTAATGAAAAATGAAGAGCCTTGGAAACCCTGTTGACTCAAGGGTAATTATTTGTAGTACTGTAATACTTGGAGATCTTAGACATGGATCTCAGACCTCCTCCATGGGGTTAGATGCTGCTCAAACACTGAGAACAGGCTCATCTGTCTGGCTACAGACATTTGAGGAAGAAAACGAAGACATAAKATCAGACAGCACATAGCTGATTAGCACAACAAATGCTTAACTACTATCAAGTGTTTGGCAGGCTCTAAATCCAGGGTGTAAYGCATGTGGAGCTCACAAGCATGAACTGTACTTGCTAATTCAGGAACGAGCGTGGCCTAAGTCCCCAAAGTGTCCCCCCACACAAAAATATGATTTTAGAAAAAGAGGGTGCTGATGGATTCAAAATGGGAGAGTAAAGCATTGGAGTTTGCTGAGAACTGCCTCAAAAGGGAGACGTAG